>NC_133772.1:1730847-1737995 GCF_003597395.2 Chelonoidis abingdonii
TTTCCCTTTCTTAAAGATAGGTACTATATTTGCTTTCTTCCAGTCCTCTGGGACCTCTCCTGTTCGCCATGAATTTTCAAAGATAATGGTCAACGGCTCTGCAATCACATCAGCTAACTCCCTCAGCACCCTCGGATGCAGTTCGTCCGGTCCCATAGACTTGTGCACGTCTAACGTCTTTAAGTAGTCCCTAACCTGACCCTCTATCACAGTGGGCTGCTCTCCTCCTCTCCTCTCTGTGCTCCCCAGTGTAGTAGTCTGGGAGTTGATCCTGCCCGTAAAGACTGAAGTGAAGAAGGAATTGAGTAGTTCAGCCTTTTCCATAACTTCCACCTACCTCTGCGGGATTGGGGCGGAGGGCGCTATGGGGGTCAGACGTGGAGAGGACAAACGTGGTGCTGTCAGGGAATGTCACATGGGGAGGGGGACAGCGGGACTGAGAAAGCAGAGCCTCCCTACCTGGGCGAGGGGGCAAATGCCCCACTCCCCCCACCCGGCCCGGCAGCGCTGTCCTGCCACCAGGGGACATGTCTGCCCCTTTGGTCCCCAGCACACAAAAGCTGGAAACTGACTTGGAGAGCTACCCTGACCCCAGGAGCTGGGGATGAGGGGAACAGGCTGAGACTGAGGGACCCAGGAGTCCTGGCTCCCAGCCCCCACTCCTCTAACCCGCTAGACCCCACTCCCCTCCCAGAGCCGGGAGAGAACCCGGGAGTCCTGGCTCCCAGCCCCCACTCCTCTAACCCACTAGACCCCACTCCCCTCCCAGAGCCGGGGAGAGAACCCAGGAGTCCTGGCTCCCAGCCGTCCCGCCCTATCCCCCCCAGACTCCAATCCCCTCCCAGAGCCGGGGAGAGAACCCAGGAGTCCTGGCTCCTCACCCTGCCTCCACCTTCTTATCACACTGTTCTCTCTTTCTTTCCTTCTCCTGACACATTCCTCCTGTCTGCCCCCTGACCCCCCCTTCTTATTCCCCAACTGACCCCCTGCCCCAGACATCACAGCCCCCTGCCAAATTCTCCCCACCCAGCTACTATTTGCCTTTCCCATCAGCCTCTCCGGGCTGTCTGTGAGGGGGTAGTCCAAAGGGGGGTGACCCCAGGTGACCCCCTGCCCCATGATTCACAGGCCCTCCTTGGAAACACTGCTCTGCAGTATTTTACACAGCGAGGATACGGGGCGTGGCAGCTGGAGAGAACCCAGGAGTCCTGGCTCCCAGCCCTCCCGCTCTAACCCACCGGACCCCACTCCCCTCCCCTGAACCCAGGAGTCCTGATCTAGCCCCTTCCCATGTCCTGCTGTCCGGAAGGACGGATTGGGCCCTCGGATTCCCGGATCAGGCCCACCCAGGATTCAGGAACCTGCGGGATTGGGGGGGGGGCAATATGCTGAAGGGAGAAGAAATGTCCCTTGGCTGGCGGCTCCGCCACCGCGCCCTGTCTGGCAACAGAGCCCTGACCGCCGGCTGGCTGGCTGTCCTGCCAAGGGCTGGGCCCCCCCAGCTCTGCCGGAGCCCCCACTCCTACCCCGCAGCCCCTACTAGCCCTGTCCTGCCCCCCCAGCTCTGTCGGAGCCCCCACTCCTACCCCGGAGCCCCTACTAGCCTTCCCCTGGCAGCCCCAGCTCTGCCAGAGCTCCCACTCCTCCCCTGCAGCCCCTACTAGCCCTGCCTTGCCCCCCCAGCTCTGCCGGAGGCCCGACTCCTACCCCGCAGCCCCTACTAGCCCTGCCCTGCCCCCCCAGCTCTGCTGGAGCCCCCACTCCTAGGGTGGCCTCAGTCAGTTGACTGGGATCCATCCTTGTGCGCTTAAGGTTTCCCCCCTCTTGAAACCCAAGCAGACTGGATGAAGCACGATTGTGGTCCCAGATTCTTACCATATTCCAAGGCCGCCATTTCGCACTGAGAAAAACAATCGGCTTAACTCCTTCTTCCAAACACCCGGCAATTAGCGCAGAGTTAATTTTCCATTAAACAGTTCAGCTACAGGTTCCCCAACCTTCAGAAGACACACAGACACTAACACTATTTCACTCCATATCATCTGAAATGCGTAATGTTCCTTTTTGATTTTGAATTAAAACTATAGCAACAGACAAGACTATGTTTGCTGGATCCAAGACTGAGCAAAACCTCCCCTCCTACCTCTACCGATGCAGGACTTGCATTTCACAGCTTGCTCATTTACCAGATCCTCCTAACCAGATCCTTTAAGGTTTTCACCCGTCATCAGTCAGTCGAGGTGAAGTAATTACTCTCTTCTGCCCTGTCACTTTCAATGAGATATTTATTTTACTCATTCAGTCACAGGCCAAAATCAGCCGGAGATGTTAGCCCAGTTTGGGGTGGGTCAGGAGTAGGGGCACTGGACAGAGCTCGGGGGCAGGGCGGGCTTAGCAGGGGCTGCGAGTCGGTACTGTGAGGGCGGCCCCGGCAGAGCTGCAAAGTGAAAGGGGAGCAGGTTAGTGGCGGGGCAGCAGAGCTGCAGTGGTGGGCCACCAACGCTGGGCTAGCAGGTGCTGCATTCGGGGCTGTTGAGGTGCCGGCACGGAGCAGAGTGTTGTGTGGGAGGCAGGGCTGCTGGCTACGTGATGCGAGTGGTCAGGAGTGAGGGCACGCGAGGCAGAGCGTATTAGGGGTTGGAGGGCCGCAACCAGGGCTGTGAGGTCACGGGAGTGAGCAAGGCACTGGGAGAGCTAGGGGCGGCTGGCCTAGCAGGAGGTGCGTCCGGAGTGAGGCGGCCGGCAGAGCTGGGGCAGGGCTGGTAGCGGGGCTGCGGAGTTGGTGTACGGACCGGAGTGCGTCTGCCTATCTGGGGGCTCACAGTGCCGCGACCTGCAGGGCGTGCGAGGCTCACTGGTGAGGAGGGGTATATGTGCTGTCGCGCTGCGTGAGAGTCTGGGAACGTGGGCTTAAGAAAAAACAGGTAGCCCGTAACTGGAGATAGAACAAGCCGCCCTCCAGAAGTACTCTAATATTAGGCAAGAAAAAGGCTAAAAATAAAACAAGACGCTTGTCGACAGAATGTATAGTGGCCAAAGAGATTAAGATGGGTCGATACCGCAGCTCAACAAAGATAGACCTAGTGAAAGGATCTTTCCGATGTTCTGCTATGTGAGGGTCTGCGCTACACAGTGGTTTGCATGGACTGTGTGAAGCCCAGAACCCTGCAATTAATTTCTGTCGACAGACAGGGTCATTGTGGGCTATCTAGTTAGGCAACACTGAGAGTGTTGACTCCACATTTTAGTTGGAATAGTTATCCTTTGACGGTCTCCAAGCGCAAAGATTAAGTAACTGATTATTAACATTTGCTGCTTGCGGTCAAACTAAGGCTAGAGGGTCAGGTAGTCAAGGCATAAAAGCTGAGAGACAGAGCAAAATAACTTGCGAAAAGGTTTGACTTTGCGGTAATGGCCAACCATGTGTGTCTGTGTTATATTTGCCCAATATCACTGCACCTGGAAAGGGTTGTGTCCGTCAGGTTGTTTAGAACAGAATGTAGGATACTTTGTAGGGAAAAAGACTGATCTTAGCTTCCTGAACTAGTTGCGAATGAAAGATGGTGTATCTTTAATTTTGCGCAGCGAGGTAACAGTTTGTGACCTGTATGTCACTTTCACTGCTAAGGTTGCCAGGGGCCCCCGGCAGACGGTAGAAGGCATACCGAGGGCGCAGTGGTTCTCGCTGGCTTGTAAAGAAGGGTGTCATGCTCGACGATGGTGTTTCCATGCTAGACAATTATGTGTGTTGTTTAAATCCAGAATGACACTTGCTGCTCAAAGAAAAAGTCCACTACCCATGACAAACATGTTCAAATTAAACAGAAGATCATTCTTAGAGGGTGCAGGGTCCATATCTTCGCGCGGACAGAGAACACGGCGGGTGGGGGACCAGCTGGACTGGTGGGCCGCGACTGAACCGTAGGCTGCTGCAGCCCGGTTGAGCTTCTTGGCGCCCGCGGAGGCTAGCCCCCGTAGGAGCGGGGTCCAGGACAGGAGCTTAGTAGGGCGCTTCTCCCTGCTGCGTTCCCCCTCCCCGCAGCTCAGCTCGTCTCTCATACAGCCGCTATGGTGTTGGCTGGTCTGCACGCAGCGTCGTGGTGGGCGAGCGACAGCTGCAACTGTGGAGCCGCCAGCCTGACCGCGAGTACTGTGCATGGCAAGTAGACTGACGCGGCTGGGCGGGGTAGGAGTGGGGGCTCCGGCCCAGAGCTGGGGCAGTGGGGAGGGCTAAGTAGGGTGCTGCCCAACAGGTAGGAGTGGTGGGCTCCGCAAGCCTGGGGGGCAGGCTGGGCTTGGTTAGGGCTGCGGTGGGTAGGAGTGGGGTCGACAGAGCTGGGCGGGCAGGGCTGGGCTGGTGTAGGGGAGCGATTGCCCTGCAGTGGCAGCCGAGGCTAGGGTAGTGTGGCTGGTGGCTTCCGCACAGGCCGAGTCCTCGCATGCGTGCGCCAGGGCTGGGCTAGTATTGCTGGCGGATTAGAGAGGCGGAGTCCTCGCGGCAGTGCAGGGGGCAGGTGTCGAGGATTGAGGCAGGTTCAGGCTAGTAGGGGGAGTCGGGCTGTGTCGCCGGTCTGGAGGTGGGGTGTAAATGGGGGCAGAATCCCGGGGGGACGAGTCTAGGTGAGATAAAGGAGCAGGCGCGGTTCGGAAGTGGGTGGGGCGAGCGGGAGCAAGCGTGGAGGGCATGCCGAGGGCAGATTGTTCTGGGTCAAGGGGGGGGGTAGGATTGGGGACACCGGCACGTCGGATGCTGGACGAGGGGGAGAGGCAGGCCTGAGTCAGCGGGGCGTGCGGCGGTAGCGCGTTCAGGCGAGTGGGGTAGTGGCCACCGGCAGAGCCATGGGAGGTCAGAGGGGCGGACGGGCTAGTGCGGAAGAAGCTGGGGTCGGGCAGACGGGGCAGGGAGAAGGCTGTTGGATGGCGACGTAGGGAGGGGTGGGCTGGCAGGGGCACTCGCGAGGATCATAGCTGAGGGCGAGTGGGGTGTGGGAAGGTGGTGACGGGGGCTGTCAGTGCGCGCAGTCAGGTGGTGGGGTCAGCTGGCATGTGGGGGCTGCCGGAGAAGCTAAGGGCTGGTCCAGGAGGGGCCAAGGTGAGTCTAGGCGCATGCGGGGGTGTGGATGGGCAGGTGGTAGGAGTGGGGCTCGCTGCCTACAAGCTGGTGAGGGCGCGAGTCGAGGGATCACGGCGGGGCGTGTGGGTGTGTGTAGGGCTTGCGGATGCGGACAGGAAGTCCCAGGGGGGTCAGGTCTCGTATGAATGGGGCTTCCGGCCCGAGAGCTGGGCCGCGGCCCACTGAGTCCCCTCCCGCGTCAGCTGGCCTCGTCTAGGGTAAACCAATTTCTCCTGCGCGTGAAACCGCGGGTGCGCGCCCAGGCCAAAAAGTTTTGCCTCGCCTTTGCTGGCTAGACCTTTCATGAGCAGCAAATTCACTTTTTCTTACATGCAAAACAAAGCTAGGAAGCTTGATTTAGGTCCCGTTGTATCTGAACCCTCACATTCTTGTTTAGACTGAGGACTAGAAATGAGTCTATTTAGCACTAACTATTTGAGGAGATTCTCTCTCTTTTGCCTTTATGTCCTCCCACAAGTTACATACTATACTACGTACTAGAGAGGGTCAGGAATTGTCAATCAAGGCGGCGCGACCGAGTCTCGAAGCTTGTGTGGAGAGAGGGATGAAAGCAAGTGGCTCTATACGTGTGCTCTAATAGGGGGTTTCACTCCTGCAAAAGATACAAATTACCCACAGACTTCAGTACGTGTTATACATGAAGTGTGCGTGAGCTTAACTTGCGACAGGAATCCTGGCGGACGGTTCAAGAAACTGTCGTCTGCGTAGTAGGCGGGATGCCCTGCAGTACACTTCACCACAACACATCATTTAAATCTATACAGGCCAAAAAAAATACAAATAATTAAGCTATCTTGAAAAGTAGGAATGAATAAAAAGAAAAATTATTTCTTTAAAAGTTTTATTGTGAAGATTGCTCAAGATATGATATAGTCACTCATACCAGGGGAGATAGATTACATTTATTTATTATTATTTAATGAGTAGGATCAATAATAGATAGTGTCGTCTCGGGTCTCTGAACGAAGGCGTTGAGTGTTGCGATTAGTCGTGCATATGTATGTCTCGAGTGTCCATGGCTGTGAGTGCGTAGTGCATTTAGCTTCCTTGAGCAGTCATTGATGCCTATGGAATGTTCATAATATCTTTCGGAGATTTGCTTGTGCTATTGCTTAATTTCCAGAACGGTTTTTATTTGTTCTGTGAGTCACTCACTTCAATATTTGTTATTCATGTATATGAGGCAAAATGTGATAGAGGTGTTAGAAAAGGTGCAGTATTTGGATTCAGGAAAGTGGCCAAATAAGAGACGTGCTGACAAAGCTTTTGTCTTGCGAGGGCCTCAACTACGACATTAAACTGTTAGGGGTACATGCACATTTGGCTTTAGGCACCATGAGTAGCCCTATAGAAATACTCAACATGCTTAAAGTCTAAGCATGTGTGTTAATCATATCAGTTTTGCGTAAAATATCAGTCGTGATCAGAATTTTTATGCGAAGTGGTATGCTATGGACGAGATGAGGGAAAGAAAGCGTTTCCCTCTCCTGGCTCAGAGATCTCAGTAGTGAGTGGGAGGGCAGGTCGTGGTGCTAGGATTTTGGTCTTGTCGGAGGGATGGATTCTCTCAGTTTTGCAGGATTATTTTTCCATTTACACTAGAGAACTATACTAATTGTATTGTGGATAACTGAGAACTAGAAGTAAATCGGGAGAGTTTTCAACTTCTTGAATGTCCTTCTCCCCTCCTGTCCCAAGCTGGATGGTGATAATGGGTTCGAAAGGCAGGGGGCTTAACTAGGAGTAGGGACTGGTATGGGCTGAGATCTAGATTTGTGTAACTCTTATCCATCTTGCTCCCCTACTCTAAAACAAATAACTTACTACCTTAGGTTAGGAGGTGATTTTCCCTGCCCCTCCACCTGCTAATGCGCTCATTCTAAACCTTAATCCCCTCTAAACCATTCCATGTGAGCCTTTTTCCCAAGGAAAAGTAATCTTGGTTTTTCACTTTAAGAAACTGGTTACCCTAATGTCACAGGGTGCTCTACTCACCTCTAGATTAGCACCTCCT
>NC_133772.1:1738020-1746256 GCF_003597395.2 Chelonoidis abingdonii
AAGAAAAGAGAAGATGAAGGAATCCTCTCTGCCAAGGAGCCCCCACTTCTACCGCGCGCCAGAGAAGCCCCTACTAACGGAAACGACCATCGCGTAAGATCGTACTTCTGGCGCGCGCGAGGTCTTATCTGGCCGAGCGGCCCTTCCACCCCTACCTCGCGCGCAGTCTCACTATACTAGCCCTGCCCTGACTCTCGTTTGTGGAGTTGCTTCCCACTCAATGCGACCGCAGTAGCCCAAACTCCGTATGATAATCCTCTCCTTTATTAAAAAGATTTCGCTACACTCAGACTCTCGTCTTGCGAGAGGGAAGTATTCCCGTTATATCACTCCGTAGGCTCCGCAGGAGGGATGCTAGCTTATGGCGCTAAGTGCTTTGACCCCAGGTCACTGCGGCGTGGGGCTCGAGCCGGTATCGCATGAGTGCTTATAATGCGAATTCTGCCACGGGTGGACACCCCCTGGACTAACTGAACTGGCCACTTGTTGCTGCCAACTCAGAGGCAGAAGGGTTACAGAAGTAAAGGAGACCTAATCAGAGTTCAGTGACCAGCGCCTCCTGGAGGCAAACTCCGCACCAGCGTAACCCAACCAAGAGTAAAGCGAGATAGCATACCGCATCCCTACAGCCTCCACTGGACCAGAGAGAGAGAAGCCGATTGGTTTGGGATCTTCCAAGACATTCTTTTCCAATAGACATCCAACTATTAAAAAGTTTTGAGTGGTCTAGTACCAGACACGGCGCTGAAATGCTCACAGTCGCTACAGACCATACTCGAATCAATCATACCTGCTATATTAACAATTCCATGAGCTAGTTCCATACCAATAGACTGATGAGCTAGGTGAGGTACTCTTCCTGAAAGCTTAGTGACACACTGGTGAGTTAATACTCATCGTGGAACAAGTATGTTTCACTATGTACAACCGCCCGATAATGTTCTACTTGAGCCAGGTGTTTCTATATCGACTCATCCATTTACGGCTGCTGTAACTGATCCTAGCCCTAGAAAAAGAGTGAATAGGCACAGGCTCTCTACCTGTCTCCTTACCTATGCTAACCTACACCGCCAATGATGACTATCAGAAGCAAAGCGCCGAAGTCGCCCCACTTATTACAATAGAATGCATATCGCAGTATCCTACCAGGGAGCTCTGCCGGAGCCCCCACGATCGCGGAGACACTCCCTACCTAAAAATCATCCTGCCACTTGAGAAGAGAACCAGTATTTATTGCAACTCCTTGAGAAGATATCACAACCACAGGAACCAAAGCAATGTCCATCTGCTTAGCACATCTCGCTCACTAGCGACGCCAGGCTCTGGCGCGCGGCAACAGCCTTCCTCAAAGACCAGAATACAGCCTCCTACTTACTATGTTTATGTCATCGATGACCACAAAATACCTCTCTCACACCATGACTAGCCACTCCACCTGCCACCCCGCAAAGCTACTATAGTCGATTAAGAAAGTTAATCCACTAATAAATATCTTAACACTGCTAAAGTTATATCTGAAGCCCTACTTCGGTACCCTAAGACTAACTTTTAATGCAACTCTTTTGCTGCTAGTTGACACTCACTTTAAGAATGAGTTGACTCGACCATGGCTCCTGTCTCTGGTAGAATCATGCGCATGATTCTTCAATTTTCAACCGCAGCATCCAAGAGACTCTACTCATTCGTAGTCTCTGCTAGTTGCTCCACTCCATAGCTCTTGTTTTTGATAAATTCATGTTGGAAAAACACTTGTTGCACAGAAGTATATTGAACCAAAGATATATAGAGAGAGTCAAATATTATAATATCCTTCAGGTGACTGTATGTATGTGGTGCATAACCACTCGAAAAATATAACATGGTCTCCATCTTAAAGAGTCCATAGCCCCAGCCCCATTTGGTCGCCCCACCCGTGTCTCGTACAGCTCCTGCGCATGCGGTGGAGATTGGCATAATGAACCTTCCCCTTACTTAGACGTTCAGCCTATCTCGACAACGAATTATTCAATCTTTCGCACAGCCTCAAACTAACTCGCTATGAGTCTTCTCTCGCCAAGTCTGCTAATTCAAGTTCAACATTCGCAACCTCGCGATGGACTTCCCCACAAATGCTGAAATTCAATGCAGAAGTGTCAGCTTCACAGAGCACCGTTTTCTGAACACGGAGAAAGTCCACAAAGTGCGCCCACTCTTCCCTTCTGCACTCTGAAAATCGCGCCAATAGCCAAATGCAGCTTGCATTCTGATGACGCGTTCTGCAAGAAATCTAACATCAATCGTCACACGTCCAGGTCTGTCTGTTTTGTATACTTTAGCGCTCTTCTATGGCGTCATTGGAACTAGCTGCCCAGCCACACCAGGCTCTGCCGGAAGACCCCCCCACTCCATTTCCAATACGCTCCTTACAAACAAAAACAGCCTTCATTTAAAATGAAAAGAACTTCTTCCAAAAGCAAATTGCACTACAGCCATCTAGCCCGATATAACGCTTTGCCTTGGACCAAAAACTAATCTTACCGTGTTATAGGTGAAACTGCATTAAATATCGAACATTGCTTTGATCTGCCAGGAGTGCGCAGCCCGCCCACCCCCACCGAGCACATGCTTTTCCACAGTTATATCTGAATTCATGTTATATCAGGTCACGTTTATATTCGGGGAAAGAGGTGTATTTTCTTTTCCCTGTACGTCCGATTCAACACAATTTAACACGATGAAGGAAGCCTTCCAAAATCAATCCAAGAAAAAGCGACTCTTGTTCTGCGCAGGCCGCCACCCTGCAGACCGACCTGTTATACGCTTATCCCTGGCCGGAGCCCCACAATCACTATTTCATAGGACCCTTCTCGCTACCGATCGTAGGAACATCCACCCCTACCTAATTTCCTACCAGAGCTATGGAGTCCGCATACGCTTCACCCCACAGCGGACTCAGTCTACTTCTGAGAAGTCCAGGCTATTGTACCCTTGTTATACATGAGCACACAGATCATCCATTAATCGCGCTGTTAACGGCCTTAGAAGACATCTGTAAATACTGCCGATAGCACCTGTGCGAGGCGTCCGCCTCTACCACCACCTTATTTTGTTAAACAACTCACTGCATGCCCACGCCATCTCCATTACCTTTTGAAAGATTACCTCACAGCTCCTAAAAAAACAACGCGGGCAGCCAAAGAGCCACATTTGGCTGCTGCGAGCACCGCGCTGCACGCGGTAGCCCGAACCCCTGCACCTACACAACTCACAGACACTAAGCACGGCGCCCAGAGAGCTCTTGGCAAGCATGAGAAAGCATCCTAGCGTTCCTTCAAAGCCACCACCAACAGGCAGGCGTTGAAGGCTGCCCCTCGGACAACTGCGCGAACTCAATGAACGGTCACGATGAACTCTCACTTCAGGTCGAGAGAGCCAGACCTCTACTTCCTTCTACCGTCGTCTAGGTGAAGCCTGCACCTTGTACTTTTGTGTAAGGTTCTCTATGAGGGCCAGCAGAGTCCAGCCCTCACACTTAGGCCTTAGGAAAAACGAAATCGACTGTGTAAGAGGGAATCTCACTTCTCCAGCTCTGCAGTGCTTGAAACAAAGCCATGTCATCCTCTATGCGCTTAGATTAACGTCTTATAGATTTTAGAACTGCCCATGTTTTCACTTTAATTTGCGTTGTAACCAGCCATCTCTCCTCACACTTTACACCTTGTATTACCCACTGCTTCTGCCCCTACCATCCCTATGACCTTAACCTCCTGATCGTCCAGTTGCTCGTTAATAAAATTTTGCTTTTCATATATTACCATAAATTCAATTCAGTTACTTCTCGTTTAAAGAAAAGAGATGTACTCACTCCCAGCTTAAGCGTCTTACATGTGCCTTGCTAGGGATGCTTCCACTTTGCTGTCTCTTGAAGCGCGCAGCACAACAAGACCCATCATGACCTCCTCTCCAATGACCGAGGAGAGCAGCGCGCTGGAACACAGTGCCAGAGTCACACTAGATGTTTGACCCGGGAAATTTGGGACTAGGATAGTGTGTTAGGGATCATCCTTGTCTAGCTAAGGCAACTCACAGAGCTGGATAGAAAGCCAGCAACGTAACGTGTGCCTGTGGGGACTAGGTCACAACTCAAGAGCCCCTGCAGGGGGCAGAACCTCCTCGCTGAAACCGCTACTGGCGCCCTGGGTCGACCACACAATCAGGGTGTGAGCATGCATGCTCATCACGCGCACTCCTGGGACTTCGTGAGTGCCGGCCCAGTCCGCGTCTGGCCAGGCTATAGCAACACAAAGCACTCTGGTTGAGCGGCCATCCCAAGATTCACACACCTGAGAGCGCTACTCATGCGCAGAGGATGCACACCCGCTCACCTCGCTATCCACTGGAATTCCCCAGATTGTGACACCCCTCCTTGCGCATGCCCACCACTGCTCTACTACAGTCTCCCCCCTGGTCGCTGGTTCTGAACCCAGCTTAACTTCACGCTCTTCCCCCACATCTACCTGAACGTCGGTTTCTTGACGACTTCTCTCGGCCACACCCTCACTCGCTTCCTCAATAGCCCTGTTCCAACCACAGTAGCATATCGCACATGATCCTGGTCTTAAGCACTCAAGCCAATGCCCTGCTACGATCACCGCCCTCAATACAACCAGTCTTGCTGAGAGATTGAGCCCAGCCTCAAGAGGATAAATGCACCACACAGCGTCTCGGTCTTTGCGAGCACACGTCCCATCAGGACGACTCGTGTGGACACATGTAACAGACATCCTGCCCAGAGTGCGACATTAACCCAATTAACTGGAGCATCACAGAATTGCTGCAGCTTACTGGCAGGTGCAGGGTTGTTTTGGCTGGCCTTCTCTGCACACCTCTGGCCCCTGCATCCACACCTCCCAGCCAGCCTGGAATCACTCTCCCAGCCACTGCCCCATGAACTTAATTTCAATGGCGATGCAGCTGACAGTTTCACCGCGTTCTTCCGTATACACAACAGTTGCTGCTCGGCTCGCTGGTGCCCTTACTACTCCATCCTTAGATAACTTCCTTGCTACCTTCCCCAGCTAGCCCCTGCTAGCCCAGCCAGCCGCCTAGCCACGAAGGAGGGCCCTCCATCTTGAACAGCTTTCCTGTCGCCCTGCGAGTGGACAGCCTTCGCTCCTAGAGCTTACTCCCAGTACTGCCTCTCGCTGGAACACCTTCGCACGATACGCCCCCCCAAGCGGCCTCCAATTGTAAATCACATTATGGAATTCTTTCCAACAGTAATGGGATTATCGTTGAGACTTTGGCCGTGACTGAATGAGTATAATATAGATATCTCATTGAAAGATGACAGGCCAGAAAGAGTTAATTAACACACCCTCACTGACTGATGACGGGTGAAAAAACCTTAAAAGGATCTGGTTAGGAGGATCTGGTAAATGAGCAGAGCTGTGAAATGCAAGTCTGCATCGGTAGAGGTAGGAGGGGAGGTTTATGCTCAGGTCTTGGATCCAGCAAAACAGTCTTTGTCTGTTGCTATAGTTATTAAATTCAAAGATCAAAAAGGAACATTACGCCATTTCAGATGATAATGGAGTGAAATAGTGATAGTGTCTGATGTGTCTCTCTGAAGGTGTGTGGGTGAACCCTGTAGCTGAACTGTTTAATGGAAAATTAACTCTGCGCTAATTGCCAGGGTGTTTGGGAAGAAGGAGTTAAGCCGATTGTTTGTTCTCAGGCCGAAAGGCGGCGCTTGGACATATGTGTAAGAAGTCTGGGACACCACAATCGGCTTCATCCCAGATCTGCTTTGGGTTTCAAGAGGGGAAACCTTAAGCCACAAGGATTGGATCCCCAGCACTAGACTAGGAGCCCCTGCTGAATATGGACATTGGGCTATAACCTATGGACTATTTCTAAAAGGACTTTTGGCTACTACAAGCTCATCTCTGCTATGTATCTGAACCTCAAGAATTGAATTCAAGTCTGTCTGTATATGGATCTTTTAACCACCACTCTCTCTCTTTTCTTTTCTAATAAATTTTAGCTTAAAGTAGTGGAATAACCACCAGCGTTTGGGGTTTGTCTGCCCTGTTTTGTTTGCAGTTCACCCTGATTGAGTGACCTCAGCTGGCTCCCACGGGCAGCGTTGATATTTCCTTTGGGTCGTTCTTGGCTTGGTGCAGTAAATTTCCCTGTGTCCTGGCTCCGTGACTGGCCCTGGGGGGACAAAGCTGCGCTGGGCCGTTTGCTTGAGGGTGGGGGGTGCAAGTTGGAGGAGGAATCTGGGGGCTGGAAGCGTGATGGGAACGTCTCTGAGCCCCTTTGTTCTCCTGCCAGGGGCTTGGGTGTCTGTGGGGTGGGAAGAAAGGGAGAGAAGGAAGAGCTCACCCAGGTGCAGGCTAGACTGCAGGAAGGGTTTGGGGTGTTGTTGGAACTGTGAGGGGGGGCTGTGCTGCTGCTAGGGTGAGGGTCCTACCTCATGGCGCTGCTGGGGGGCTGGCAATCTCGGCTGGCTCATCCCCTCCTGGCAGTCCTGGGTCTAATCCCAGCATCCGCTGAACCTAATCCTTGGGCAGATACATGGAGCGGGGTGGATAGAAACATTGAAGGGTGCAAATGGGGGGGAGGAGAGAGGGAGACAGACACAGCCACTTCCTCCAACCGCTGGACCCCACTCCTCTCCTGGAGCTGGGGGGAGAACCCAGGAGTCCTGGCTCCCGGCCCATCCTAAGCAAAACAGGAGCTAGAGTTTTACACACTCTCTCTCTTTCTCTCAGGCCAGGCACCATAACTGCCCCTTTGGGGTCCAGGATCCAGATCCAGATTTCCCCGCGGGGGGGAAGGAGAGAGGGCCGGCTCTGCTGACCTGGCCTGGCTGATCCCGGCAGGGCTGGCTCCAGGGAGTTTGCTGCCCCAAGGAGTGGGGGGGGAGGGGGGAAGCTGCGATGGTGCTCGGCGGCAGCTCCACCATCCCACTTTCCTCTCTGGCGGCAATTCAGCAGAAGGTCCTTCTCTCTGAGGGACCAAGGGACCCGCCCCCGAAGAGCCCAGCGTGCCGCCATTTCCCCCTGACCACCCCAAGCACCTGCTTGCTGAGCTGGTGCCTGGAGCCGGCCCCGGATCCCTGCCCAGTGCTTTAGCCCCACCTCGGGGGAGGGGAGAGGAGGGGGGTTGAGAAGGGACAATCCAGCATTGTGGAGTGGGGGATCGCTCAGTGGTTTGAGCATTGCCCTGCTAAACCCAGGGTTGTGAGTTCAGTCCTTGAGGGGGCACTTAGGGATCTGGGGCAAAAATCAGTCCTTGGTCCTGCTAGTGAAGGCAGAGGGCTGGACTCAATGACCTTTCGAGGTCCCTTCCAGTCCTAGGAGATTGGTACATCTCCAGTTATGACTATTACTTGCCCTGGTATCCTGCCCCCCACCCCGTTCACACCAACGGTCCCAGTATTCTCCCTCCCCTTAGTACTTGGATATCAGGATACAGGAGAATTGGATCCTTCGTAGCTGGTCATGCACAGACCCCCCTCCCTTTGCTCTGTGTCACTGCGTGTCTGCCCCACACAAGCGGTGGAAGGGTTCACGTGGGCCAGGGTAGCTACAGAGGAGTCCCAGCGGGGGGGCCAGGGATAAAAGGGGGTGCCAGTGCTGTTACCCTTCTACAGTTATTCAATGTGGGGGGGGGGGCAGGGGCTGCGGGTCAGGAGTGAGGGGCACCAGCAGAGCTGGGGGAGAGGCTGGGCTAGTAGGGGGCTGCGGGTAGAATTGTTTCATCCCCTGTCATACATACAGGGGTCCCTCCTCACTGGCTGCCCCCTGCCTGGCTCTTGAGCCTTGCGGGAACCCTGACAGTGATGCTGCCCCAGGCCAGGGGGGTCCCACCCAGTTCTGTTTCCCAGTGATCTGTGCTGTGAGGGGGAGGGAGCTGGACGATGGACGTGGGTGTTGGGGGGGGGCAGCCTGCTCCCTGCTGTGTGTCATGGCCCCTGCACTGCTAAAAGCCCAGGAGACTCCCCCTGCATACAGAGCCTGTCCCCCACTCCTCCTATAGGCCCGGCCAGTCTGCGCACCGCCTGGGAATGGCCAGGAGAGGGCGCCAGACTCCAAACGAACAAAATGCAGCTCCACGGAGTCGCCGGTGCCCCTCACTCCCGACCCGCAGCCCCCGCTAGCCCAGCCCTGCCCCCCCTAGCTCTTCCCGTGCCCCTCACTCCCGACCCGCAGCCCCCGCTAGCCCAGCCCTGCCGGTGCCCCTCACT
>NC_133772.1:1747446-1781030 GCF_003597395.2 Chelonoidis abingdonii
GGGAGTCTGGGGCAGCCAGGCGTGTGTTTATTATAATCTCTGTTTTCCCATGGCCTGGAGGAACAAGTCGCTGAGCCCACCTCCTCCCCCCTCCAGCGTGGGGGTGGGCAGTGTCCAGGCACAAGCTAACAAAATAATTGTTCATTCACCAGCACCCCTGGTGCCCTGGTCTCCATAGAGAGCCCAGTGCCCTCCCCCGTCCCGCCCACTCACCTGTGGAGGCCTCATATACCCCCCCACACACACACCTCCCCAGCTCACAGGATCAGTTCAGGGAGAGGAGGTGACGGCAGGGAGAGTGAGCCCTGGTGTTAAACAAGAGCCTTGCCCTCTCCGGGCTGGAAGTGCTTTGGAGAGAGACACCGGCACCGCTGGACCTGCCTCCCCAACCATTCTCATCAGGATCCCTCCCCCGGACGTGTCTCCCCGGACGCTTCCATCAGAATCTGTCCCCTGGATGCTTCTCCCTGGCTGGTTCCTTTAGGCTCCGTCTCTCACATGCGAGATCTGTCTCCATTGTGGTTCCATCGGGATCCGCCTCTCAGACACGTCTCTCTGGTTCCGCCAGGATCCCTCTCCCAGACACATCTTCCTGGCTGGTTCCTTTAGGGTCCGTCTCTCAGACGCATCCCTGGCTGGTCCCATCAGGATCCATCTCCCAGAGCCAGATCCTTCAGAGGGAACTATCTGGATCTCATATTCACACACCTCCCATAAGGATTTGTTTTCTGGACTCGTGGCCCCAGCTGATCCCACAAAGAACTGTCTTCTGGCCTTGTCCCTCCACTACGACCTTCCTTGCCTTGGTGTCTCCAGCCGATCCCCACACAGAATTATTTCTGGGCTTCTCGCTCTGCTCCAACGTACTCACGTCCCCACTGAGATCCCTGCTTCGCTCCCGTTGGCATCCTCCTCCTCCAGCAATGGCTTCTGCAGGGCTGGAGCTCTTGGCCATGGGGCTATGCATCTTTGGCTGGCTGGGCTCCATCATCTCCTGCGCCCTGCCCATGTGGAAGGTGACGGCCTTCATCGGCAACAACATTGTGGTGGCGCAGATCATCTGGGAGGGGCTGTGGATGAACTGCATCGTGCAGAGCACGGGCCAGATGCAGTGTAAGGTCTATGACTCTATGCTGGCGCTGCCCCAGGACCTGCAGGCCGCCCGCGCCCTCATGGTCATCTCGGTGCTGCTGGCCGTGCTGGCCTTGCTGGTGAGCGTGGTGGGCGCCAAGTGCACCAACTGCGTGGAGGACGAAGGGACCAAGGCGCGGATCATGATCGTCTCTGGCGCCATCTTCATGGTCGCCGGCATCCTCTGCCTCATCCCCGTGTGCTGGTCAGCCAACACCATCATCCGGGACTTCTACAACCCACTGGTGTCCGAAGCCTTGAAGCGGGAGCTGGGGGCGGCACTATATGTGGGGTGGGCAGCCGCTGCCCTGCTGGTTCTGGGGGGGGCTCTGCTTTGCTGCTCCTGCCCACCCCGCTCCGAGAGGTACCCACCCCGGGTTGGGTACATGGCAGCTGCCAGGTCTGGGGTAGGCAGCGGGGTGGACAAGAGGGACTATGTGTGAGGGGAGTGGAGGAGGGGATAGATGGATGGATGAGTATGTGGGTGAACAGATGAATGAGTGAAGAGTGAGGGAATGAATGAGGGAGTGAATGGATGAAGGTGTGAAGAGATGAACGAGGGAGTGAATGGATGAAGGTGTGAAGAGGTGGGTGAAGGAGTGAATGGATGAAGGTGTGAAGAGATGAATGAGGGAGTGAATGGATGAAGGTGTGAAGAGGTGGGTGAAGGAGTGAATGGATGAAGGTGTGAAGAGGTGAATGAGGGAGTGAATGGATGAATGAGGGAATCAGCTAATGGCTGAGGGAATGAATAAACTATGAAGGAGAGCGAGAATGCGTGAATGTGGGAGGAGATGAATGAATGAGGGAATGAAGAAACAAATGGACTAGTGGATGGATGAACAAATAGATCACGAGTGGAGGAAAAACCAGTGAACAGAAGCAAGGCTGAAGGAACGAGTGACTGAGGGAACGAAGAAAGGTGCAAACAAATGAACAAGCAGACAAATGAGTGAAAGGAGGAGCAAGGAAGAGAGCGAATGGACACGGGAACAAGCGAGTGAATGAGACAATGGACAAATGAAGAAGTGAGGGAAGGAAGGAACGAAATGAAATAAATAAAAGAGGGGGAGGGGCAGAGCAAAGAGTGGAGGAAAGGAGCGAAAGGCGCGGCAGCGAAGGGCTGAACAAAGGCCTAATGGAGAAAGGAGAGGTGGAGACACCCTGCCAGGGAAGGACGGAGAAGCAAATTAACAGCTCGGGGGGCTGAGGGGGCTTGGCCAGGGAGCCCTGACCCCGCAGAGTCCGGCTGGACCTCACCCCGGCTTTGTTTGCTTGACAGTTAATAATTGTCCCAGCGCCCTGGACTGAGACCTGCTGAGCCACCCCCTGAACATGGGGACTGCCTGAAACCCCCAGCCTAAGGGGCCCCTCTAACCAAATCCAGGGGCTCAAGATTTTGGGGATCTCACCGCCATTGGGAATAGATCCAGGGCTTTTGGGGTTATCACTGAGTGAGATTTGGGGGGTTCACAGGGAGTGGGGCTGGTGATCCCTGGCTGTGGTTCTTTTGGGAGGACACTGAACCCCCGTTTCCTGACCCATCCAGGGAGGGGGCTCGGCCCACATTCCTGGGGGCATTATGGAGATAAAAGAACCAGACTAGCACCCGCCACCCTCGCCTCCTGCTTCTCATTTTGGGGCCTGGCTGGGGAGAGCAAAGGTGGGGTGGGGTGGGGCGCAGCTGATGGGAGGAAATAGAATTGGGAGCTTGGTTTATGAGGGGGTAAATTGGGGCTAGTGGGGGTGCTGCTTGTGGGAGAAGGAGACTGCTACCAATCACCCCCCACCCCAGAGAGAGGGAAGAACTGAGGTGTGTGGCGGGGACAGGGTATGGCTTCAGGGGGTGGTGGATCCTGTACATGTCCCTCTTCTCCCCAATCTTTGTCCATCCCCGTTCCCAGGATGAGGTTGACGGGGTTCCCAGCCCATCTCCCCCCCCGCTGAACAACAGGGGAATGGAAAACACCCACCTATGTTCCCAGAATTCCCCTCACCGTCACCCAACGCCACCTGGCTGGCTCAGCGGGGCACGGGATGGGAAACAGGGCCTTTCCCCTCCAGGGGGGCGCTGGCCCTGACCCACCCTAGGGCAGGGGACTGGCTGGCTCGACATGGAGCCTTTCCCCTCCAGGGGGTGCTGGCCCTGCCCAGCCATGGGGCAGGGGACTGGCTGGCTCCAGGACACGGGGCCTTTCCCCTCCAGGGGGTGCTGGCCCTGCCCAGCCATGGGGCAGGGGACTGGCTGGCTCCAGGACACGGGGCCTTTCCCCTCCAGGGGGTGCTGGCCCTGATCCACCCTAGGGCAGGGGACTGGCTGGCTCCGGGACACGGGACCTTTCCCCTCCAGGGGTGCTGGCCCTGACCAGCCGTGGGGCTCCGGGACACGGGGCCTTTCCCCTCCAGGGGGCGCTGGCCCTGCCCAGCCCTGGGGCAGGGGACTGGCTGGCTCCAGGACACGGGGCCTTTCCCCTGCAGGGGGTGCTGGCCCTGCCCAGCCATGGGGCAGGGGACTGGCTGGCTCCAGGACACGGGGCCTTTCCCCTCCAGGGGGTGCTGGCCCTGACCCACCCTAGGGCAGGGGACTGGCTGGCTCGACACGGGGCCTTTCCCCTCCAGGGGTTGCTGGCCCTGCCCAGCCCTGGGGCAGGGGACTGGCTGGCTCCAGGACACGGGGCCTTTCCCCTCCAGGGGGTGCTGGCCCTGACCCACCCTAGGGCAGGGGACTGGCTGGCTCGACACGGGGCCTTTCCCCTCCAGGGGTTGCTGGCCCTGCCCAGCCCTGGGGCAGGGGACTGGCTGGCTCCAGGACACGGGGCCTTTCCCCTCCAGGGGGTGCTGGCCCTGATCCACCCTAGGGCAGGGGACTGGCTGTCTCCGGGACACGGGACCTTTCCCCTCCAGGGGTGCTGGCCCTGACCAGCCGTGGGGCAGGGGACTGGCTGGCTCTGGGACCTTTCCCCTCCAGGGGGGCGCTGGCCCTGACCCACCCTAGGGCAGGGGACTGGCTGGCTCCAGGACACGGGGCCTTTCCCCTCCAGGGGTGCTGGCCCTGACCAGCCGTGGGGCAGGGGACTGGCTGGCTCTGGGACCTTTCCCCTCCAGGGGGGCGCTGGCCCTGACCCACCCTAGGGCAGGGGACTGGCTGGCTCCAGGACACGGGGCCTTTCCCCTCCAGGGGTGCTGGCCCTGACCAGCCGTGGGGCAGGGGACTGGCTGGCTCTTGGACACGGGGCCTTTCCCCTCCAGGGGTGCTGGCCCTGACCAGCCGTGGGGCAGGGGACTGGCTGGCTCTGGGACACGGGGCCTCTCCCCTCCAGGGGGTGCTGGCTCTGACCAGCCGTGGGGCAGGGGACTCGCTGGCTCCGGGAACAGGACCTTTCCCCTTCAGGGGGCACTGGTCCTGACTTGCCCGTTTCAACTCTGCTGTTTCCCTGGATCCTGGCCCACACAGGGTCTCTCCCACGAGCTGGATGGGCACCAGCACATTCCTGTGCCAGGGGAGCCTTCCCTGGAGCTGGGGGCGGCTGGCACCAGGAGAGAAATCTCACAACATCCTCCCCCTGCCCCCCTGGGGGGGTATTCAGCAGAGAGGGAGGGGTTAGCATAGCCCAAAAGCCAGGCACACAGACCCCACTCCCTCAGGCCTGGCTCATACACCAAGCCCCTTGTTCCCCCACCTGCGCTCCTGGGAGGGGACTCTAACCACTAGATCCCACTCCCCTCTGAGCTGCTGCCCTCCGCCCAACAGGCTGATCCCCACTGAAAGCTCTGCCCCCACCCCCAGGGGAGGGATTCCTCACTGCCAGGCAGCCTTGCAGTGGAGCAGGGAAAACAGCTACCAATCGCACCCCTCCCACTCAGAAATAAACCCACTTCTCTGCTGCTGAGATGCAGCCACCTCTGGGGTAGCGCAGGCACATAACACTGTGCGGCCCCCTGTCGCTCTCCACCCAGCCTGGTCACCCTTGGCCGATTCAGACCCTGCCAATGCTGCCCTCTTAACAGCATGGAATTGGTTTGACACTCCGCCCGGGGAACCTGCGTAACTGCCTGCCACATGATCCTGCAGTTAAACCCAAGCAGAGGACTGGAGAGCCACAACTCCCAGGTTTTGTTCCTGGACCCCACTCCCCTCCCAGAACCAGAGGGTTACAGCTGGGGGGGCGGGGGGGGGCTGGGAGCCAGGACTCCTGGGTTCTCTCCCAGCTCTGGGAGGGGAGTGGGGGCTGGTGGGTGAGAGCAGAGGGGAGGGAAGGAGCTGTTACTTCCCAGGGCTGCTCTCCCAGTTACCAGCCAGTCACTTCAGCCCACTCGAGCACAGTCCGGCAGCAGCAACAACCCTTCGAAGGCGGGACGTGGAGCAGATCAAGAGATGAATTTTACAGCACAAGGGCTGAGGATGAGGGGGTGAAGGGAATGCACAAAGCAGCCATTGCTCATCTTACCCCTGCGGCGGGCTGGAGACAGATCCCCACTCCAGGGAGCACAGAAGGCCATTGCTACGTACAAAAAACCCAGATATTTTATTCATCATATATAAAAACCAAGCAGATGCTGTGAAAAATATCTAAGGACTATGTAGGACACATGCAAAGGTTAAAACGAGGCGACCCAACTCCCACTCTCCTCTAGAGAGGGGCTAGGCTTGGGGTGCTCTACTTGACCTCCCCCCCCAGATAACTCTCTAATTTTCAGCAATCAGCACTTCAACGGGGCAGGACCTCGAGTTGGGTGGCATCAGGGGCCGTTCTGGGCTGTAGCCTAGGGAGGGGATAACGGGACTGGAGAGGAGCCAGGCTGGGGTGTGAGCTGACACATCCGAGGGGAGAAGGGTCGGAAGATGGCAGGACATGAATGGACCATGTGGGCTGAGGACCATTGCAGCGTGATGGGGTCCAGAAGCCAAGATGAAGCCGCCACCAATGGCAGATACCATGAGTCTGCAGCTTAGCTTCTGTATTCCCTCCAGGCTGCCGATGGATTCCCAGCACTGACCGGCTAGCTTTGCACCCGGGGGTCTCATGTGGAGATGGGGCCCTGCCCGCCGAGAGGCCCCAGGCTGCCTGCCCCTCAGACGTAGTTCTTGCTGGGGTAGTCGCTGCGGGGCTGCGAGACGGCGGCGGTGTAACGGGCGCTGTAGTTGGTGTTCCTCTTGGGACACGTGCAGCAGAGGAGGCTGCCCCCCAGAACCAGCAGGGCTGCAGCAGCCCAGCCGATGTAGAGGGAAGCCCCCAGCTCCCGCTTCTGGGCTTCAGACATCAGCGGGTTGTAGAAGTCCCGGATGATGGTGTTGGCTGACCAGCACACGGGGATGAGGCAGAGGATGCCGGCGACCACAAAGACGGCGCCAGAGACGATCATGATCCGCGCCTTGGTCCCTTCGTCCTCCACGCAGTTGGTGCACTTGGCGCCCACCACGCTCACCAGCAAGGCCAGCACGGCCAGCAGCACCGAGATGACCATGAGGGCGCGGGCGGCCTGCAGGTCCTGGGGCAGCGCCAGCATAGAGTCATAGACCTTACACTGCATCTGGCCCGTGCTCTGCACGATGCAGTTCATCCACAGCCCCTCCCAGATGATCTGCGCCACCACAATGTTGTTGCCGATGAAGGCCGTCACCTTCCACATGGGCAGGGCGCAGGAGATGATGGAGCCCAGCCAGCCCACCACCGAGAGCGCCATGCCCAAGATCTGGAGACCTGCTGAAGCCATGATTGGGTGGGAAGGCGCCTGCAGAGAAAGATGAGGGAGAAGGTAAGAAGAACTCAACATCCAGGAACCCCCAGATAAGAGGAGGGGATTAGGAGGGGTCCCAGCAGGGCTGTTGTCCTGTTCCGACACCCCACTTCCATTGCACAGGACACCAATGGGAATCAAGTGACCCCGGGTCTTTGGGAAGGGCCCTGCTGTGTTGCAGACACTAAAGGACCTTCAGATGGACCAGCCAGGAAGGGCGGCAGCTGTGCCCCCGCCCTCCCCAAGTGCTGAAGGTGCCTCACCTAACACGCCCACACCTTGGGCAGGATCACACTAACAGTGCCCTCACCCCATCCCCCATGTCCCCTTCCTGCAATGGCTGCACTGTGGTGACCCCAAAATGGGGACTTGGGGGGGTAGTAAGGGGGTAGGGGAATTTCTCCTTCCCCTTCTTTCCTCGGTGAGTCACCACCTGGCCTGAATCCCCACCTCCATCAACAGGTGGCAATTTCCCTCCCAAACTTGGCTCCTACAGCCCAACTGGCGCCAGCTCTGCTGGGGGACCGGCAGTGGGGACCATCCTGCCCCGGGGGGACCAGCTCGGGTCTCCCACTGCCATAATCCCACCCCGGGGCCCCCCTCCCAGCCAGCGCCAGCCTGAGCCGCATCAGCCTGTGTTCCCCCACCCCCAGCGGGGCCCGGAGAGCCAAGGGGGGCGAGCGCCCCCAGTGCCCGGGGGACCCCAAGGCGGAGATGCAGCCGGGGGGGCACCAGAGGCGGGGACATGGGGTAGCCCCAGCTCGGACCCACCGAGTTCGCTTCGACAGAAACGCGCCCAGCCCCCGCGCCTGCCTCTGGCGCAGCGCCCCCCCGGGCCTGGGTTAGCTCCGCTGCGGGGGCCGAGCCCCACCCTGGGCTGGCTGGGTGAGTCCCGGTACCCGAGGGCAGGAGGGACAAGCCTGGCCTGGAGGCAAGTCCCCGCCCCTGCCCATAGCTGGAGAGCGGCTCCCGCAAGGGGGCGGCGTGTGAGGGGTCCGGGACCCCCTCAGCAGGGCTTCCACAAGCACCCGGACGCCTGGGTTCCATCCCGGCTCCAGGAGGGAACTGGACGGGAGTCGGGTGGGGCTGGGAGCCAGGACTCCTGGGTTCCCCCCCCAGCTCTGGGGCTGGGAGCCAGGACTCCTGGGTTCCCCCCCATTTGTTCCCGGCTGGTTACCTCCACACAGCCCCCCGCCAGGCTCCTTTCCAACCCGCCCCCCCCGGCCCGGCAGCAGCCCAGGGGCTGAGGAAAATCCCAGAGGCAGGTGGTGGGGAACAAATAGCTCCTGGCCGCCCCCGAGTGACCACCCCTCCCCCCGCCTGGGGTCGGCCGGCCCAGGACAAAGACCCTCCCCTGTTCTCACCTCAGCCCCATTGTCCGCAGGTTTCTGTGAAACTCCCCCCCCGCCGGGCGGGCAGTTTCAGATGAAACGGGGGAGGGGAGCAGCGCCATCCCAGCCTGCCCCGTCCCCCTTCCCCGAGAGCGGCCCCTTTGTCCCACAGCCGCACACGTGGGGCTGGCTGGCGGGGGGGGGGGGGCGGGGGGGGGGGGCACAGCCAGTCCCAGCGAGTCTCTGTGCCCGCAGCCACAAACAGCAGCTCAGGCTCAAGCCCCCGATGTGGGGCGGGAGGAGATTTTGGTCCATTTAGTAGGGGAAACTGAGGCACGGAGACTGGGCGCACACAGGGCGGAGTAGAAAACCCAGGAGTCCTGAATGCGGACTTCGCTCCGGGGTCCCTACAAACATACACTGCTCTTCCTGAGTCTGAACAGTCCTGGCTCCCACTACATACACACCAACTCCCGTCCAGAACCAGGGAGAGAGACCCAAGAATCCTGGCTCCAACCCCCCCTGCTCTAACCACTAGCCCCACTTCCTTCCCAGGTCCAGGGAGGGCACCCAGGAATCCTAGCTCCAACCCCCCCTGCGCTAACCACTAGCCCCCACTCCCCTCCAAAGCTGGGAGAGAACCCAGGAGTCCTGGTTCTCAGCCCCCACTCCCCTCCCAGAGCTGGGAGAGAACCCAGGAGTCCGGGCTCCCAGCCCCACAGTCACTCACCTGTCATCTCCGCAGTAACTCGCTCTCGCCAACCCCAGCTCCGTGTCGCCGTCCCACAAATTTTGCAATAATACATTAGCGGGCAGGCTCCTCCCTGGGGGGTTATAATACCGACCCCCCCGCCGCCCACTCCCCTCCCCTCCCTCCCGTTGAGACATCACCCCCAGGTGAAACTCCGTCCACTTAGCGCTGGCCGGAGAATTCCCCCCGCCCCCGTAAACAAAGAGCCAGCCCCTCTCCCTGCAACCGGCTCAAACTAACCACAGCCCTGGGCAACAGCTTGGGGGAGGGGAGCCCGGACTCCTGGCTTCCCTCCCCGGCTCTGGGAGGGGAGTGGGGGCTGGTGGTTAGAGCAGAGGGGGCTGGGAACCAGGACTCCTGGGATCTCTCCTGGCTCTGGGAGGGGAGTGGGGGTTAGTGGTTAGAGCAGAGGGGGGCTGGGAGCCAGGACTCCTGGGTTCTCTCCCTGGCTCTGGGAGGTGAGTGGGGGTTAGTGGTCAGAGCCAGGGGGGCTGGGAGCCAGGACTCCTGGATTGTAATTTCTCTCACTTCCCTTTTTCCCCCCCAGGTTGAGTCATAGTCTGGCCAGTTTCACTTCAGTTTCTGGTGAATTTTATCAGGCCTGTTCCATGTTCTATAAGCCGGAGCTCAGGGGTATCACAGCAGGGCTCCTCCAGGAGCTAAGGGAGCAAGGGGCGGTGGTTCATCCCAGCCCCCCCAACCCACTAGAGCCCCCCCCTTCCCTCGCTGAGGAGGGAACCCAGGAGTCCCAGCTCCCAGCCCCCCTGCTCTGACCCACCAGCCCCCACTCCCCTCCCAGAGCTGGGGGGAGAACCCAGGAGTCCTGGCTCCCAGCCCCCCTGCTCTGACCCACCAGCCCCCACTCCCCTCCCAGAGCTGGGAGAGAACCCAGGAGTCCTGGCTCCTGGCCTCTCCTTGTCAGTGTACCAGCCAGGGTGTGTTCTATGGGAGACCCAAGACAACAGCACCCCTGCTGGAAGGAGAATTGATATGGGGCAGTGGGGTGTAGGGTACAGGGGTGGGGTGTCACAGCAGCCTGAGCTCTCCTAGTCCCACAATGATCCTATAATAACAGGCCTGGAGTGACCCAGGAGAACAGGGGCTGTGGTGGATGCTTCATCACTGTCAAGTTTGATCTCAAGATGGGCTGTTTTTCTGAACACCCTGCTCTGGTTTAGGGTGACCAGATAGCAAAAATCGGAATGGTAATGGGGGTAATAGGAGCTAGTCCCCCAAATTGGGACTGTCCCTATCAAATCAGGACATCTGGTCACCCTACTCTGGTTCAAGCAGGGATTAACTCAGGGCAGCTGTGCATCATGCAGGTGCCATCAGCTGATCTGGGGTGGGGTCCCTCCTAAACGGCAAATCAGTGGCTCTAGGTTCTTTGGGTTCCGAATGCCTTTGCCTTTCTGTGCACCCTGAGTTCCTGTACGTTTATTTTTTTAAAAATCCCCAAACATTTAAAGAGAATGGGAATTGGGAAAAAATCACCTCCGGGTTTCTGTTCAAACCTCCCTTTTGGTTCCAAAGGACCTGTGATTTTATCTGGAAAAAATCCCAACCCATCAGGAATCAGAACAAAACAATTCCGGTTTGAGTTCCAAATGACTTTATGGTTCACAATTTCCCATCATTGTATCTACAAAAAATCAAAATCGTTTTCAAAATATCAGTCTATCAAAACTATTATTTTTTGTTTGCAACCATTTTTTCATGTGGAACTTTCCTTTAACTTTACTGAAAGCGATTCAAAAACATGTGCAAAATCCCAATGCAAAGGAAACATTTTGATTTTTTGTTTTTTGTTGGCTTGCAACCACTTTTCATGTAAAAATTTCCTGTCATTTTATTTAAAAACCCTTCAGAAATGTTTTTAAAAAGCTAGACATCAAAATGTTCCCTTTTGATGGGTTTTTATTTTAGTTTTTGATTCAACGTGGCTTTTCAGATCAATATTTCCTTTTATTTTATTTCGGGAAAAAAAATCCTAAACCGTTTGGAAAAACTCAGAATCAACAGAAAACGTTTCATTTAACCCCAAATGAATCCTTTTTGATTTGCTGAACATTTTCATTTACAGCACCATGTGAAACAGTTTTGTTCCCGATATTTCAAAATTACCAGTGAACCAAAATATCCCTGATTCTCCCTGGCTCTTGGTAGCTCAGTGATCTCTCAGGCCCAGTTCCTCTGAGGTGTTTAGCTGATCTAGACCTCAGTGTGTCCAATCATTGCAAGAGCTCTGATTTATTCTGTGCCCAGCCTGGACTCTTCAGCTGGGAAGCTCAGCCCTTAAAGGCACAATCTTCACCACAGCAACATGAGAAGATATGGAGTCTAGTTGGGGCCAGTGGGTTCTTTGGGCGAATGGAAGGAGAGGGTGGGGTGGGTGGGTGAGATTCCAGGTTTTCACCCAGAGTGTTTTCCTCCCAGCTGTTTGCCAGGCATCTGAGTCCAATGGGGGTTGCCAGAAATGGGAGAGGAAGCTGAAAGAATCCAACAGCAACTAGGTTTCACATTCAAAGAGAGTCAAGGGCAAAGGACAGTTGCTCCTGGCTGCAGAAGGAAATCTGTGCGGCCGAAGGGGCTCCTGGACTACAGTTCCCACAGTGCTATAGGCTCCAGCACAAGGCATGCTGGGAAATGTAGTTCCTACACAATCCCCCTTTACCTGCACCCCAGAACTCTGTATTTCCAGTGAGCTCATGGGCCAGGTGATCTACAACTCCTGTCATGCTCCTGTAGGACAGTGGTTTCCAAACTGCGGGTCGTGACCCAGTACTGGGTCGCGGAATGGAAGGCAGTGGGTTGCGGTGGTGCTGGCTATTAAAAGTCCCGTGGGCCGTGCTGCCCGGCTAAGGCAGGCGAGTACCTACCTGTTCTGACACCGCGCTGGGCCCTGGAAGCGGCCGGAAGCAGGTCTGGCTCCTAGCTGGGGGGCCATGGGGCTCTGGGCACCGCCGCCGCCTCAAGCACCAGCTTCACACTCTCATTGGCCGGTTCTCAGACAATGGGACCTGGGGGAGGCGATGCCTGTGGGCGAGAGCCGCGTGGAGCCACTTATGTGCCTCCGCCTAGGAGCTGGACCTGCTGCTGGCCACTTCCAAGTGCAGCATGGTCCGCGGTGCCAGGACAGGCATGAAGCCTGCCTCTGCACCCCTGCGTCTGTGACGCTGACTGGGAGCTGCCTCAGGTAAGCCTGCACCTCAATCCCCTGCCCCAGCCCTGAGCCCCCCCCAAACCTGGAGCCCCCTCCTGCACCCCAAACCCCTAATCCCCAGCCCAGCTCCAGTGCCTGCATCCCCAGCCCAGAGCCCTGACCCTCTCCCACACCCTGAACCCCTCACCCCTGCACCCCAACCCTCTGCTCCAGCCCTGAGCCCTCCCCACCCCAAACCCTTCATCGCTAGCTCCAGTCCAGAGTCTGCACCCCCAACCCAGAGCCCTGAACCCTCCTGCACCCCAACCACTTGGTCCATCCCAGAGCTGCCTCCCACAGCCTGAACTTTTCATCCCTGAACCCCAACCCTCTGCTACAGCCCTGAGCCCCTCACACACACCAAACCCCTCATCACCAGCTCCGTTGGGACACGGGCATCGACAATTTTCTTCAACTGGGTTGCCAGAAAAAAAGTTTGAGAACCACTGGGTGACAAGCCAGAATTCTGCTGGCAACAGAGCTTGTGTATACATCCAGCTGTGCTCATCATCAGATCCTTTCATGCTCTGCCAGGTCTGGCCGGGGTTCTTTTATATAAAGTGTTTTACACACCGGTCCCCTAGTGACCGAATGGTAAAATATACTGTGCTGTGTGGAGTTGTTGTAGCTGTGTTGGTCCCAGGACATTAGAGAAACCGGGTAGATGAGGTGCCTTGCCAGCATTATCCGTATAATGGTTTAACATTCCATTCCATCGCCCCCTTTAAGTTCTGCATTCCTGCCGCTGACGATATTTATACCATGTTAAGCGTCTCTGAATCGTATTGGTTTGCTAATTCCATGACCAGAACGCATAACACCAGGGTTGTCTGGCTGACCACTGGCTTCTGGCCGTGATCAGTTTGGAATCCTCGAGTCTTCTTGTTCTGCATCCGCCATCTGTAGAGTTTGCTCTGTTGATTGTTCTTTCTGAGGAACAAACTGTAGATGTCAATGGTTAAAACAAACAAAAGGAAGTATTTCTTCACACAACGCACAGTCAACCTGTGGAACTCCTTGCCAGATGACGTTGTGAAGGCCAAGACCATAACAGGGTTCAAAAAAAGAACTAGATAAGTTCATGGAGGATGAGTCCATCTATGGCTATTATCCAGGACAGACCAGGATGGTGTCCCTAGCCTCTGTTTGCCAGAAGCTGGGAATGGGCAACAGCATATGGATCACTTGATAATTGACCCATTCTATTCATTCTCTCTGGGGCATCTGGGACTGGCCACTGTCAGTAGACAGGATACTGGGCTAGATGGACCTTTGGTCTGACCCAGTCTGGCCATTCTTATGTTCTTATGTTTCTGTTGAACTTTCCGCTGTTGGTCTTGATCACATCTGATCTGGGTGCTGAATGATTTTTCTTCACAACAGCTGGAGTTGTCCATCCTTTTTCTCCACCCAGTTTGACACGAACAGGGTCACGAGGTTCTAGACTCGGCCATGCTCTGAGTGACGTCGGTTGTAAAAGTGTCTTTAAGCTGTATTAGCCTTTCTCTCTCATTTGGCTACTCTCTCTTCATGTCTGGCTACTTTGGAGACAGATTCTTTTCCAAAGTTGGGCCATTTCTTCTGATTCTGATTGGTCTTCCCATCAGGAGCTGTGCAGGACCATAACCAGTAGCCTCTCTTGGTGATGGTCTGGAATTCAAAAGAGCAAGGACTGGATCTTCCTAGGTAACCCTGATAAAGCACCAGAATGGGTTACCTAGGGAGGGGGTGGAATCTCCTTCCTTAGAGGTTTTTAAGGCCCGGCTTGACAAAGCCCTGGCTGGGATGATTTAGTTGGGAATTGGTCCTGCTTTGAGCAGGGAGTTGGACTAGATGACCTCCTGCGGTCACTTCCAACCCTGATACGCTATGATTCTATGATTCCCGCCGCAGGATTTTCTTGGCTGTCTGTACGGCTCTCTCAGCTATTCCATTCGCTTGCAGGGCATGTGAGCTGTAGCAGTATGACCAAAATCCTATTTCATTTCATTTGGCTGCGGTGAATTGTTGCCCGTTCCCCACTACTAGTTGTTCTGAAATACCAAAGTGAGCAAAAGTGTGCTTCAGTGTCTCACTAACACTCGGACATGTCTTGGCTTTCAAGTCATTTCTATGGGTAGGGCTACACTTCAGCTGTACAGCGCTGGAGTTACAGCTGTCTTCGTACAGCTGTGTAGGGAAAGCGCTGGAGTGTGGCCACACTGACAGCTACCAGCGCTCCAGTGTGGCCACATTTGCAGCATTTGCAGCGCTGTTGGGAGTGGTGCATTGTGGGCAGCTATCCCAGTATTCAAGTGGCTGCAATGTGCTTTTCAAAACAGGGGGGTGGGGTGGAGTGTGACAGGGAGCGTGGGGGAGACAGAGAGAGTGGATTTTTGGAGCTGACACTGTGTCAGCTCCCTGCCTTGCAAGTTCTAAGGACTGGAAGATACACAGCACCAACCTTCAATCATTTTAAAAGTTTCGACCCCTTCCCCCGCCCCTCTCTTATTCACTAAATGCAAATAGCCTTCAGACCAGATAAGCAGCTGCTCCAAAACGGACTCCCCACTCCCCTTCCAGGCTGCTTCTCTCCTCAAGCAAACATTTCAAAGGGATCCCCCTGCCTCTGCTCGAGCAAACGAGCTGTGTTTGTTTTTTAGATAAGCAGCTCCGGGAGCCCGGAGTTCACAACAACACAGCAGAGTGGCTAAACAGGCATTCTGGGATACGTCCGAATACCTCGGAGGCCAATTACAGTGCTTTTGGTGGCCACACTGGCGGAGCAGCGCTGCATCACCAGCGCTGCAATCCTTATACCCCAGGCAGAGCAGGAGTACAGCCAGCGCTGCAGCCAGGGAGATGCAGCGCTGTATGTGCCTTGCAAGTGTGGACGGTGAGTAAGTTGCAGCGCTGTAAACCCACCACCAGCGCTGCAGCTCTCCAGTGTAGCCAAGCCCTTAGTATCTTGATGAATAGTCCACAGCCACCAGGTAGTGATGTCCTCTGAATTCACGTACATCTGCAGCTAATCTCTTTGAAGGTCTTAGTGAGACAAGCTGGATGAGGTAATATTTGTTAATAGACCAACTTCGGTTGGTGGAAGAGACAAGCTTTCAAGCTACACAGGGCTGGGAAAGGTACTCAGACCCTCAGAGCTAAACACACTGTGAAACAGATTGTTTAGCATAAGGAGTTAACACATACTGTATAGGACCATTCAAGGTAGAGCGGCCTGTTAACACCTCTGCAGTCATAGGACAAAGGAGGGAGTTAGTGGATTGATTACAAATTGTCGCAAGAAGCCATGAACCCAGTGTCTCTATTAAGACTGTGATTTTTAGTGTCTAGCCAAGTTATGAACTGAAGTTCCCAGGCGTGTCTTTTGAAGGTGTTGGTCCAGTTTCCTTTCAGGACAAGGCCTGACAGGTCAGATATGGAGCAATCGTTTTGTTTGCCCACGCGTGACAGCGTGATTTTATTTTTTACCATTTTCCTGGGTAAATTCATTCAAGGGTGTAGTGACTGTCTGGTTTCACAGATAGGGATAAATGGACACAAATCAGATATTTCAAAGGATAAATGGACACAAATCAGATATTAGGAATGGCAATATAGAAAAACCTGTAGGAGAACATATCAACCTCCCTGGCCACACTAAGCAGACATTAAGGTGGCCATCCTGCAGCAAAAAAACTTCAGGACCAGACTTCAAAGAGAAACTGCTGAGCTTCAGTTCATCTGCAAATTTGACACCATCAGCTCAGGATTAAACAAAGACTGCGAATGGCTTGCCAACTACAAAACCAGTTTCTCCTCCCTTGTTTTTCACACTTCAACTGCTAGAACAGGGCCTCATTCTCCCTGATTAAACTAACTTTGTTATCTCTAGCTTGCTTGCATAGAGATTTCCCTGGAAATTTCCACTACATGCATCCGACGAAGTGGGTATTCACCCACGAAAGCTCATGCTCCAAATCGTCTGTTAGTCTATAAGGTGCCACAGGATTCTCTGCTGCTTTTACAGATCCAGACTAACACAGCTCCCCCTCTGATACTTGGTTTCACCTGGACATCATTGCTATTGGGGCGTTTAGTGCACTGGATGAGGTATCCCACAGGTTGTGATGAGCATGTATAGAACCCGTGGATCTTGAAAGCTGCACTGGGGGGTGCTGATTATCGTAGCAGTGGTGATATATCTGCAGGGTTTGCATCTGTTGTTCTGGCAGGGTCTGGTGCCGTTTTGAGTTGGTGGGTCCTGGCTGATGGAGAGCTTGCTTCTGATGAGGAGTTTGACCAGGTTGAAAAGTTGTTTGAAGGCCAGAACAGGAGGTTCGCAAAAGATTCCTTTCCGGACAGGGTCCCCACTGAGAATGGATTGTAGTTGTTTGATGATACTCTGTATGGGTAGGGGACAACTAAGGGCTTGTGGTCAGAGGGGGTTTTATTTCCATATTGAAGCAGGTTATCTCAGTGTATTTGGGTGGCCTGCTCCATGATACGATCTACTTCTCTCATGGAGTGTCCTTGTTTGGTGAAAGTGTTTTCAAGCATGTTAAGGTGGGTGTCCTGGGCTTTCTCCTCGGTATATATTCTGTGGTATCTGAGGCCTTGAGAACTGTCGAGAACAGATTTCTAGGTGTGTTTGGGGTGGTTACTGGATCTATGAAGGCAGGTGTTGGGATTTGTGGGTTTGTCATATACAGTTAGTTTGCCAGTTGAGTTCCATGGCTGAAGCTGAGTGTGGTAAACAGGAAGTTGATGCTGGTGTGGGAGTGTCACACAGCGAGTTGAATGGACGGGTGGGAGTTGTTCATGTTGTGGTGGAAATCTACGGGGGAGTTTAGGTCGTCTGTGCAGAGTAGGACAATATCATCGATGTTTCTCAGGTGTATCATTGGTTTTGTGATTGCCCTGGTCCAGAAATTCTTCTTCAAGGTGGCCCACGAAGAGTTTGGCATATCGGGGAGCCCTCCTAGTAGCCACAGCTGCTCCCATGGTTTGGACAAAGTGTTCCAGGTGAGGATGAAACGGAAGAGTTTGTTGATGTCCTTGGGTGGAGATCTGAGGGCTGTCCCATTGTCCTGTAGATATTTGAGGCAGGTGGCGATGCTGTCATTCTGAGGGGAGTTGGTGTGTAATGAAGTGACAGCCATGGTGTTCTTCTGAGGGAGGCTGCTGATGCTGCAGTTTGTGGAGGAAGTCAGCTGTGTCCTGAAGGAAGCCGTCCCTTTGCGTGGTGAGTGGTTTGAGGATGGTTTTGATGACTCCCGATATTCCTTCTGTAAGAGTGCCATGGGCAGATACGATGGGGCTGCCTGGGTTCCCTTGTTTGTGTATCTTGGGAAGCAGGTAGATGGTCCCTGGGGTGGGTTCTTGGGAGCTGAGCTTGTAGTGGTTTGGGGAAGGATTGGACGATGTCCTTACATTCCTGGGTGAATGGTGGTGTGGGGTCTTCTTTGAGTTCTTTGTAGTAGATGGTGTTGGAGAGTTTGTCATTTGGCCTTGTTCATTGACTCATCGCAGTGGAGGACTAGGATGGTGCCCACTTTGTCAGCAGGTTGGATCACTATCTGGGGATTGGATTTCAGGGACTGCATAGCTGCCCTCTTGGGGGTGGAGAGATGTGCTGGATGTGATGTCTGTTAAGGATCTCACAGTCAATTGTTTCCCTGAAGCAATCAACGTAACGATCAAGAGTGTGTTTTCATCCGCTGTGGGGTGTCCTGTCAGACCATTCTTTTTGCTTATGACTGTTGGTGGGGACGTGGTAATTGGGGGTTGTGTCATCACTATTGTGAAGAAAGAAGAAGAAGTGATGGTCTTTTAGTGGCACTGTGGTGGGTCCTGGTGCCATGGTCTATCCCAGAGGTTGTGTTCTGTGGGTTGTAGTTGGCTCCACATTTTGTTTTTGTGTTGGATGGCTGTTGTCAGGGGTTTTATCTGATAGTTGTTTTGGGGTTTCTTGCATGATTTTCAGGTAAGTTTCCTGATTGTTTTCTATTCCAGTGCGTGGGACCACGGGATGACTTTTTGTTTGAGGTGGGACAGTCCCTTCTGGAGTATGAGGGGTGCAGTGAATGGTTCCTCAATTTTTCTGCAGAGCTGTTCAGTACTTTTGGAGTTGTACACAATGGTCAGAGGGTTATAGAGAGTGAGACCTCAGGGCATGACGTTGTTTCTTACCTTTGCTCAGGAAGCAGATGTTGCAGTGTGGTAGAGGGGTGGTTACTGAAGGTTCTTTGCATCGTTTTGATCTGTTAGTTCTGCAAAGTTCACATGCAAAGACTTTATGCCCGTACTGGTGCCTGGCCCACCACACTGACTGCTTGGCTTATTCAGAGCATTTAGTTAATCCTGGATGAGGTTTAGGATTTCTCCTCTTGTTTTGTTTGGAATTATGATGCAGTTGCCTTTAACCATGAGTCCATTTGACTCGCTTAACTGTCCACACACCATAAGGTAGTCTCTGGTCACTTCTTTAGTGGCCTTTAGACACTTGGGACAGCCACCCCTATGTAACTTAGAACTTTCTAAAGTTGTGTGTCAGTCAAGGTTGCTTTTCATAGCTGGAGTAGTTTCTTTTCTCACACTGGTCTGGATGTGTCTAGAGCATCCACATATGCCTTTTTGTCATCTTTGAGCTCACGGGTAGTTGAGTGCAATGCTGGGCTCCGTGACAAGGTGTGGATTACCATCAGATTTTTCTGAGAAACATATTTAGCAATTGGGTTAAATCACATTAAGCTTACCTGTAGACATTGGCATTCAGCTATGCTTGATCCAGATCTTTTCCATTGACTGGTTTATGGCCTGTTATCAGTGTAAACAAATGTAGTCCACACAGCTATCTGTAGAAGTTCTCCCATGCTCATATGCTTCCCATGCACACCTTCTCCACCTGTGCATATTGTTTTTCTGCTTCTGTGAGCAAAATGCAAGCGCAAAACACAAGTGGCTTCCACTCCGAGTCATTTTAGTGCAACGATACCCACTTAGGCCACAGTTGATTCCATCTTTCTTTGTCTGCCCCCAAAGCTCAATTTAGGGTAGGCAGAAAACACATTTTTCCTTGTTTAGCCTGAGTCCAGAGTGACTGATTAGGGTTAGGATTTTGTTGAGGATTTTGTTGCGTTCCTCCATCGAAGGTCCATATCTCAGAATATTGTCCATGCAAATGACAACTCCGTGTGTGCAGTTTGGCCATGGTTCCTTGGCAAATGTCAGGTGCGCTAGTACTCCCAAAAGATCATCTTCAAAAGCAGAATCTCCCCAAGGGTGCGATAAATGTAGCCAGTTTAGCTCTTTCTTTGGCCACAGCAGGAGTTCTCCAACCTGAGGTCAGGACCCCTCAAGGGGTCGCCAGGTTATTACATGGGGGGGGGGGTCGTGAGCTGTCAGCCCCCACCCCAAACCCCGCTTTGCCTTCAGCATTTAGAATGGTGTTAAATTTATAATAAAGTGTTTTTAATTTATGGGGGGGGGGGGTTGCACTCGGAGGCTTGCTGTATAAAAGGGGTCACCAGTACAAAAGTTTGAGAACCGCTGGGCTACAGAAATTTGCCTGAATCCACTCGAGGCATCCAGCTTGGTGAATGCTGTAGCTCCTTTCAGTTTGGGGGTGGGAATCATCCCCTGTTGGGAGGACAGAGTTTTCTCTCACAATTGCTTCATTAGGTCTTCGAAGAGCCACACAGATCCGTATTTTTCTGTATATCTGGTACCCCGGGGGCTTGCTGCTGGCTCAGAGATCTCTTTAATTAAGCCAGGCGGCTCCATTCTCTCTAATTCAGGCTCCACTTTACGCAGTAATGGGATAGGAATCCTGTGCGGTGTATGTACACGGTACGGTTCAGCATTGTCTCCTAAGGTGATTTGTACAGGGTCTCCTTTCAAAAGTCTAGTGTCACTGACAATGTTCCTGCTAATTTTTCCCACCCATGTGCAGAATTAATTTTATTATGTGCACCAATATGGAGGTGATGTATGACACAAGACCTCCATATTGGTACCCATAAGACATTCAGGTGGCGGGGGTGGGGCCGAGAGGTTTGGAGTGTGAGAGGGGGCTCAGGGCTGGGGTGTGAAGGGCTCTGGCTGGGAGTGCGGGCTCTGGGGTGGGGCCAGGGACGAGGGGCTTGGGGTGCAGTGGGACTCCCTGGGGCTACAGTGGGGAGAGAGGGAGTTCCACTGCACCCCAAGCCCCTCGTCCCTCTCCCCCAGTTCTCTCTTCCCACAGCAGCTCCTGCGCTGGCAGAGAGGGGCGCCTGTCCCCGGCCGCGGCAGGTTCAGGGCTGGGTCAGGGCTGGGGGAGTGGCACCGCGGCAGGTCTGGAGCTGGGGGAGAGGCATCTCTTCTTGCTGCAACCCTGAGCGCTTGCATTGCACTTAGTAGGCAGCTGCACAGCCACACAGCTTAGAGGGAACTTAGGTCACCAAATATTCCTTTGAGGTCTTCCACGTTTCTCACTAGGCCCATGGTGGCTGGCAGGCTGCAGCTGAGAAGGCTGTTGGCCGGTTGTCCTTTGATCTCACATCTTTGTAAGTTGTTTCTGTGGTGAACTGGTCCATGCAGTTCACCACATCTCCAGGGCTAGTCACAGCTGTGACAGGTTGTCATAAATGGATAGGTAAGGTAAGGGTTAAGTTTCTTTTACCTGAAAAGGGTAACCGAACACCTGACCAGAGGACCTGTGGAAAAATCATGGGGTGAATCACTTGGTTGCCACCCCATACCACCATCAAACCAATGGCCTGGTGGAGAGGTTTAATGGAACCTTGGGGGCCATGATCCGTAAATTCGTGAATGAACACTCCAATGACTGGGACCTAGTATTGCAGCAGTTGCTCTTTGCTTACAGGGCTGTACCGCATCCCAGTTTAGGGTTCTCACCCTTTGAACTTGTGTATGGCCATGAGGTTAAGGGGACATTACAGTTGGTTGAAGCACCAATGGGCAGGGATTTACACCTTCGCCAGGGACTAACATCCTGGATTTTGTGAGCAACTTACAAACCACCTCTCCGCCATTCTTCTAGCCCTCGCTAGAGAAAACCACAGGTACTCAGGAGAGAGCAAAAGGCCTGGTACGATAAACACACCAGAGACCGTTCCTTCAAAGACAGGAGACCGGTTATGGTCTTAAAGGCGCAACAGGTCCATAAGATGAGAAACATCCTGGGAGGGGCCATTCACAGTCAAGAGCGCCTGGGAGCTGTTAACTATCTCATAGCATTTCCCGATTCCTCACTAAAAACCCAAGTGTACCATGTTAATTCTCTCAAGCCCTTTTATTCCAGAGACTTACAGGTTTGTCAGTTTTACAGTCCAGGGAGCAGAGGACGCAGAGTGGCCTGATGGCGTCTACTATGGACAGCAAGGACGGCAGCGTGGAGAGGTGAACCTCTCAACCACCTGAACGTCTGCAGCAGCAACAAATCCAGGAGCTGTGCACCAACTTCGCACCATTGTTCTCAGCCACTCCAGGACTGACTAGATCGGGCCATACCACTCCATCGACCACAGGTAATGGCTCCACCCATTGAACACCACCCTACGGGTGTCCCTGCACCGCACATTGCTGCTAACAGCGGGAAAATCGAATATGCTACAGCTGGGTAATAATCGCCATCTACCAGTGCATGGGCACTCCAGTCAAGTTCTGGTACCCACAGATGCGGAAATATGCTTTTTGCCGTGGACTACCGTAAGCTAAATGCAGTGACTCGTCCAGAACACTATCAATGCCACGCACCGATGAGCTATTGGAAGTTGGGAACGTGGCCCCAGTTTATCTCTACCATAGACTTAACCAAGGGGTACTGGCCAGTACACGTAGATACTGCAAGGAAAGGGTCAGCAATTCGTCAACCGCTGCAGGGTATATGAATTTAATGTACTCCTTTCGGGCCTGCGCAATGCACCCGCCACCTTTCAGAGACTGGTAGATGGTCCTACTAGCAGGACTGGGAAGAATATGCAGTTGCCTACCTCGATTGATGTGGCCATTTTTTCTGATCCTGGCCCCACACCTAGAACATCCTGGAAAAAGGTCTTTGGACCGTATCAGGCAGGCAGGACTAACTGTTAAGGCCAAAAAGTGTCAAATAGGCCAAAACAGAGTGACTTACCTGGACATCAGGTTGGGTCCGAGGAACCATAAACCCCCTACAGGCCAAGGTGGAGGCTATCCGAAAGTGGCCTGTCCAGTCAAAGAAACAGGTCCAATCTTTCTTAGGCTTGGCCGGGTATTACAGGCGATTTGTACCACACTACACCAAATCGCTGCACGCACTGACTGACTGACCAAAGCCCCAGTCATACAGTTAAATGGACTGATGAGTGTCAGGAAGCCTTTACCCAACTGAAGGCGACGCTCACGTCTGACCTGTGCTAAGGGCCCCAGACTTTGACAACCATTCTAGTAACCACGATGTATCTGAGCGTGGTATAGGAGCATTCTTATCGGAAGGACCGGATCAGAACTTCCTCCTGTCGTGTTCCTCAGCAAGAAACTATCTGAGAGGGAAAGCCACTGGGTCAGTCAGTGAAAAGGATGCTAGCCATTGTTACGCCCTGGAAAAGCTACGCCAATACGTTTGGGACGGCGGTTCAGCTACAAACTGACCATGCTGCGCTAAAGTGGCTTCATACAGCCAAAGGCAACAACAAGAAACTACTTCGGTGGGTCTAGCTCTCCAAGATTTTGATTCGAAATCCGACACATTCAGGAGCTTCTAACAAAGTAGCTGATGCACTCTCCGTGCAGAGTTTCCCAGAATACACTGGTTAAAATTTTCCTGACAATGTTGAAGTCTTGTACTTTGCATGCTTTTATTTCTATGTGCATGTGTGTTGTATTCCTCTGTTTAGTTTAAAGTTTTAGGTAGAAATCACCTCCAGTGAAAGTTTCTACTGTCGGTGATTTGGGGGGCAGTGTCATAAATGGATAGGTAGGTAAGGGTTAAGTTTCTTTTACCTGAAAAGGGTAACCGAACACCTGACAGAGAGGACCAATCAGAGAACTGGATTGTTTAAAGTCAGAGGCGGGATTTGTATACTCGGGGTCTTTGTTGTTTTCTTAGCTATGAGGAAACAAGTCTCTTCTAATCTCTCCTAATACTTCTTCTAACATCTGTAAGTACCAGGAACCGCAAAGTAATTCAGCTATGATGGTCTTTGGGGTGTATTTACCTGTATGTTAATTTTGTTTGCTGGTTTAATTGGGCTATCTTTAAATCAGACTGTTTCTTATATTTTCTTATAAGCAAGAGCCTGTATTGAGTTTCTTAATGCAAGATGATTGTTTTATATTTCTTTCTTTTTTTTCTATAAAGTTTTTGGTAAACCTTGTGAAAGTTCTTTTCCTAGGGAGGCAAAGGGAAAAGCCAGGCTGTGGGCTATTTTCCTATTTGGGTCCAGGAAAGAGCAGACTACGGGGAAAGAGAACGAAGAATTCTCTCTGTTCTCTGGTGGTTACAGTTTTTCCCTCGTTCCTGGAGCAAGGGGGGTGGCAGAGCCCAGCTGTGGGTATTTTGCATCTCCATTGTCTGAGGGAGCGAAAAGCTGGTTTCTTGGGTCACACAGGTAGCCGCCGAGGGCAGCCTGAGAAGGAGGGGAAGGGGTTATTTCCCTGCTTTTAATCCAAGGGATTGGAATCTGGGTGTCCCACCAAGGAGGGTTGGGACACCAGAGGGAGGAAAGGGGATCAGGCCCATAGATTATTCTGATCTGGTGCAGCGAGAATATCAGCTGGTAGTGAGCTTGGGGAGTTTAGGTAGCCCCCAAACTTTGGACGCAAAAGTCCAGGTTTGGGACAGGACCAGACTGGTGGACACTAAAGTCCAGGTCTGGGACTGGACGGCTAGATTACCACACAGGTGACTTCAGCTTTGGGAAGGGTTGAAGGCGAGTCCTCCTGCGTCAGCTCCTGAGTCAATTTTAACGCCATGAATATTCAGGTTCACTCTCCAGGCAGGCTCTGTAGCCTCGCAAGGGATAGATACCACAGACAATGGCTTTTGATTGTCTGTAATATGAGTCAACCCCCTTACAACTTTGCTGCAGCAAACAGCTGCAAAATGTCCATATTTTGTGCATGTATCACACCGAGCGCCTCTGGCTGGACATGCATCATCTCCTGGGATCAGACTTTTTCCAAACCTTGTGCATGTGTCCCTCTTTAGCCTTGAATTTTTCTCTCCTTGCCTTGGGGGGTGTCTCGTGATGCTGACTTTCAGCACTCAAGTGTCTGTTTACGGTTTCTGAGCAAGTTTCAGGTTTGTCAGGTTTGTCAGATTGCTCTGCGGTGATAAATTCTACAGTCGTTTGCCTGATCACACTTTGATTCAGTACAAAATACACCTAAGAGACCAAATAACCAGAGTCAGGTAGGTTTCTTAACACGGTGCTGGGAAAAAAGGTCAACACAACACCAGTCTCTGAAGACCAGTCCCACGCATTCCAGGTGCCGACGCAGCCTCTCTTTGTTTTCAGTACGTGCATCCCAGGTACTAAGGGGGAGGAAGGCATCTCCTGACCGTATGGGCAACGCCTTTCCTGGTGTTATGAATAACCATCTGCCTGATACTGACAGTTTTCCTGTCTGTTCAAGACAAGGCTTCCTTCAACTGATGCATGGTGTTATGGGATATTTAGCATAAGTGTTCAGGAATACAGTAAAGGTGCAGGCCAATCTAGGCTATATAGCTGCTAGGATCGTGCTTAATGTGTACACGTGAATGCTTAAAATACGTGTTTTGAAGGTAGTTGTTATCAGCATAATACATATACCAGCCAGCGCATGTTAGTCAGCAAATCTTAGCTATTTGATTAGCTATGGCTAGGGATAATTTCTCTTCAGCAGTTGCTGTTTTTATCTGTTATCCCAATAACTAGCCTGTCTCAGATATTTTCATGTGTTGCAGTCTCATACTCAAGAGTTTTCAGCTCTCATAGAACGCTCAACATTTTCCCTGGTTCTTGAATTCTCTGGGCGGGAGGAGGTGAAAATAAGCTGGTCCAGTCCAGTGTACCGGCACGAGCCAGTACTCCATGCTGGACCGCACCAGCTTCCGCGGCTGAGATTTAAAGGGCTCAGAGCTCCCCGCCACTGCGGGCAGCCCAGAGCCCATTGAATCCCGGCCGCGGCTGAGATTTAAAGGGCTCAGAGCTTCCCACCGCTGCGGGCAGCCCAGAGCTCATTGAATCCCGGCCGCAGCTGAGATTTAAAGGGCTCAGAGCTCCCCGCCGCAGCAGGCAGCCCAGAGCCCATTGAATTCCAGCCGCGGCTCCGGTGGCTGGGCAGGGGCTGGGATTTAAAGGGCTCAGAGCTCCCTGTGACTGCGGGCAGCCCAGAGCCCATTGAATCCCGGCCACGGCTGAGATTTAAAGGGCTCAGGGCTCCCCGCTGCTGCGGGCAGCCCAGAGCCCTTTGAATCCCGGCCGCGGCTCCAGAGGATGGGCTGGGGCTGTGATTTAAAGGGCTCAGGCTCCCCTCAGCGGCAGGAGCTCTGGGCCCCTTAAATCCCTGCCCCAGCCCCACAGAGCTCGGGGTTCCCCCCGGCGGCCGGAGCGCCGGGCCCTTTAATTTGCCTCTGAGCCCCGGGGGGCTCCCAGCCACCTCTTCCGGATGAGGCCACGCCTCCTCAGGACTCCGGCAGTAAGTCCTGTAAGTTACTTTCACCCCTGGGTGGAGGGAAGATGCTCTTTTGTAAACCACATTTTCTCCGAGGTATAAAGTATGCATCAGACCCAGGCAGGACCCTTTCAGAGTGTCTGCAGATTGAAAGCGATGCTCTGCTTGCTTCTCAGTAGCATGAATTAAAGAAGACACCTGGATATTTCCAGTTTCTTTCTGGAGTGTGTTTGCAATTCAAAATCTTGTTTCCAGGCTGTCGGTTTGTCAAAGCTGAAGCTCTCTGGGGCACTGAAGAGAGGCGCATTGAGAGGATCCTGTAAAAGCAGCAAAGAATCCTGTGGCACCTACTAACACGGCTACTCCTCTGATACTTGAGAGGATCCTGTAATCTTTGTTGGTTTGTTCCCGTATTTCTGTTTTTAGGTTGCTCCTGACCCCCTGCCATGGTCTCTGTACCAGAGCTGGACTGGCTCATACATAGAGCCCTGCGAGGATACACAATTTATATCTGCGGGTGTCTGTCGATAGAAAGCAGGCGACCAGGCACACCAGCAGCTGTCACTGGTCATGCTGGTGCGTATGCAAGCAGCTTGCACGCTCCCGGACAGGAGTCCCATCCGTGCACAGCTGCCGGTGAGCCCGGTGCCTGATCCAGTGGGCAGGGCTGCGGCGTCACATCCACACTAAATTGTGTATCCACGCAGGGCTCTACTTATTCACATCACACGTGTTTAGCATTTATAAGTAGGACCCTACCAAATTCATGGTCCATTTTGGTCAATTTCATGGTCATAGGATTTTATCAGCTATTTAAATCTGAAATGTCACGGTGTTGGAATTGTAGGCGTCCTTGACCAAAAAGAGGGGTGTGTGGGGGGGGGGGTGCAAAGGTTATGTAGGGGGGGTTGCGGTACTGCTCCCTTACTCTGCGCTGCTGCTGGTGCGGCGCTGCTGTCAGAGCTGGGTGGTTGGAGAGCAGGCTACTAGCTGGGATCCCGCTTGGAAGGCAGAGCCGCCTGCAGCGCAGAAGTAAGGATGGCAGGGGATGGTATTTGCACCCGTACTTCTGTGGCGCTGCTGGTGGGGCGCTGCTTCAGAGCTGGGCGCATGGCCAACAGCCGCCGCTCTCAGCCACCCAGCTCTGAAGGCAGCGCAGAGGTAAGGGTGTCAATAGTGCGACACCCCCCAATAACCGTGGTACTGCCCTGCAAGTCCCTTTTGGATCAGGACCCCCATTTGAGAAATGCTGGTCTACCCCTTGAAATCTGGTTTTTATACCGTACAGATTTCACGGGGAGACCGGATTTCATTGTCTGTGAATGTGTTTTTCATGGCTGTGAATTTGCTCGGGCTAATCAGAAGATCCTCGGGTACGGCTGAGGTTAGTTTGATAAGGTAGTTTACACGCAGATCACCTTGTGCTGAACGGTATAATAAAGGTTAACGCCACTGCAACTCCCACAATGCAACAGGCTCCAGCCCATGCATGCTGGGAAATGTAATCCATGCCCCCAGGACTCAGCTGAAATTCCAGGGTGCCTAGCGAGCCAAGGATAAAAGGTATCAGGTATATTTAGGCGTAGAGATGAATAGGTACTGTTCATGTTGAACGCAGGGCCTACGGGCCTGAGGCTTATATGATATTTAGTTAGCCAAATCAGACTTCAGGACAACAGTTCTCAGCCCAGGGTCGTGACTCCAATGGGTTGGCCATAGCAGTGGTGTTGTGTCCAACGGGCCAATTTCGGCTGGAGAGCGATGCCGTCTGCCCCTGAACACATCCAACCTGTCCACAAAGGCATGCCAGCAGGGTACGAGCTCACATTGTGGCAGAAGTCACCATTCTGCAGGGCCAAAACTGTGGCCTCCTGGGCAGCATTTGGGGAGAGCAAGGCCTGGATTGGTGGTGGCGAGGTGGCTGAGCGATGTTGATTTGGCCATGCACCATCCAGACGAGGGACGTGAATCTAGAAAATCTTATCTGTGAGCAGCAGCCCGTCAACATAGGAGCCTGGCTGGCCTTTTCGAGACAGGAATCTTGCAGTGGCTTGTCAGTCTTTAGGCAGGGTCTTTTCTTCTTTTATGCCACCTTGAGTACCTCACTGAATCATCCTAAATCACTGTCTCCATGGTGATATCAGATCACACAGGGCCTTCCTAAGTCCTGGCTGAATTTGCTTGACAATGAATTCCTCTTTCTGATTTGTGAGTATGAGCATTATTATATTATGAATCTTGCTTTAGCCTCCAGCCAGCATGCGCTGAAATGGAAAACAAGTCATGAGACAAAAACCAAAGTTCCAAGAAAACGTGCTCCAAAATATGACCAGACTGTCTTGAGTATTGGCTTCAGGGTGTCTTGTCAAGCATGAAGAAAGGCTACGTCACGGTCGTTATATAGCAAATACATCGAGCCCACTAAACTAAACGGACACTTGGGAACCCTTCACAAGGACACACAGCGAAAACCAAGGCATTTCTCTAGCACTGGAAAGGGGAGAGCTTTCACGTTAAACAAATGCAGATTCTAAGGAAAGTCAAATCCATCTCTGACCGGGTGCGTCAGAACATGTACCACGGAGGTGAGTTATTCACCATTGCCCAAAAAAAAGTGGTTTTTTTTCTAGAGCCTTCCAGACACCTGGAGAGATTTTGATTTTGCCGCTGCAATCAACACTGATGAGGATAATGTGGGGAAACAGAGCATAACAAACTCAAAGGCCACACCACTCTCCAATAACCAGTGGACAAAGGATTGAGATGATAGTAGCAGGTCAGGAAAACCTCCATGATGGATGTCTGTAAATCGACAGAAAAGGATAGGAATAGTATTGTGCCTTAACGAGTGACTAACAAATTTATTTCGCAGCCATAAAGGTTTCGTGGGCTACACCCGTCTTCGGAATGCATAGAAGGTGGAACATATAGTGAGAGTATATGTAATACAGAGAGCATGAAAGGTCCGAGACTGAGGGAGCTGTCTGAAAAATGCAGAAAGGACAGGAGTACTTGTGGCACCTTAGAGACTAACAAATTTATTTGATCATATGCTTTCGTGGGCTACAGCCCACTTCTTCGAATGCATAGAATGGAACATATAGTGAGGAGATATATGTAGATACAGAGAGCATGAAAAGGTAGAGACTGGGAACAGCTGAGCCATTGCAAACATTGACTCTATCTCCCCATGTAAGTATTCTCACATGTCTTATCAAACTGTCTGTACTGGGCTATCTTGATTATCGCTTCAAAAGTTTTTTTCTCTTTCTTGATTGGCCTCTCAGAGTTGGTAAGACAACTCCCACCTTTTCATGCTCTCTGTATGTGTATATAGATCTCCTCACTATGTGTTCCATTCTATGCATCCGAAGAAGTGGGCTGTAGCCCACGAAAGCTTATGCTCAAATAAATTTGTTAGTCTCTAAGGTGCCATGAGGACTCTTGTTCTTTTTGCGGATACGGACTAACACGGCCACTACTCTGAAACCTGAAAAATGCAGGTGCTTCAGGCTGATGCGAGCACTGAGGGTCGTCATGCACTTTCTTGGCTTTTGTGAAATAATGCCTGGGAGGGTGCAACTCTCGAAGACGTTCTGTTCTGTCTCCCTCTTCCTTGACACGAGACGGCACAAGGAATGTTTGATGTGCCCCATGGGCACATGCAAGACAAAAATATCCTGTGTGATTGCGTGGTGGGCATTTGCACCGATGAAGTACACCATGATTCAGTCGCTTTGTGCACGTTTGTTTTGCAAAACTGGGTGAAGGCAGCAGGTCTGATCCCGCCGCATTGCTGGAGAGTCCTGGGACGATTTTCTGAACTGCGACAAGCTGCGTGCCTATGCAATGGACTGCAAAGAGAGTGGTTCATTGATTTTCTATGTGACTAAAATAAGATGTGTCTTTTTGCCTATGTCACGGACACCTGTGGGAAACAGAATTAATGGAACGCAGGTCTGCAAAGAAAAAACACCGAAGTCCTTCAGCTGAGTGACTGACCACAGGATTTGTGACTCAAATTGTTTTTGGGGAAGAAGAATCTATTGGAGACTAACTATGAATCCTTCCTGCAGTTTTGCAGGAAATGATTTAGCCTCCCGCACAGGTGATGGCTGAGCATCTGAGCTGGCTGGAGAAAGAGTTTGTGTTCTTTTTCCCCCAACTTGGGAATGGGAAAGTCTGATTTGGCTCGAAACCCCTTTCAGCACAAGCCCGATGCCATGGATTTGCCGGCAGCTGAAATCGAACAGCTCATCAAAAGTTCCTGTGACCGATTCTTGCAAGGAGCACGTGCCTAACTTTGTTACTGTCTGGGGTCAAGTCTCAAAATGGGGTCACAGGCAAAAAGTTTGAGGACCTCTGCTTTAGGATAAGTGAGCTATAATACGAAGAGACGTTAGCGGAAGTCGGATGATAATAAGCCTGCTGAGCTTGTGGCTGCGTTGATGATCTGCTGATGCTTTGAGAAGAACTGCTGAGTTTGGATACTAACATCCACGAGCGCTAAGCATACACCACAGGATGACTGTTGGTAGCTGTGGTGAAATGTTCAAGACTTCCTCGAGGCAACCAGCTGTGCCTGTGGTCATCAGGTGACATTAGCATTCATGTGTTAAGGAGAACTAATGAATTTGCCAATAGGAAATGGGGGCAACCCACATGTTGTGGGGCCTGGATGTTCAAAGGAGGAAAAGGGGTCAAACTTCCCCCAATAGGTCTGTACCCCAGCGGGCGTCAGCGTAACAAGTGATAAAAGCGGTCTCCTGGAGAGGGCACCAGGATGGTGGCCACAGGGGAGGCTGGAGATGGTGACAAGGAGAAAAAAGAGGATACTGATGCTCTGTCCGGGCCCAGGCTGCAGTGTGTGTTGGGGGCTGGCTGGTTAGTGAAGGGAGCTCTGGACAAAAGAACTTTGAGGGCTCTCTGGGTCCCCCGTCTATTGAGAACCTGGCTACTGCCAGAGACCTTGGGGTTGAACTCTCTCCAATGACAGGAACCGTGAACCCTCGCCTGGGGGTGGGTAATTAGTTAAAGTAACTTGAACTAGGGAGAAGGCCATGCTGGTACAGCTGAACTACAATTCCCACAATGCAACAGGATCCCACCCAGGGCATGTTGGGATAGGTCGTCTGACAGAACCCCGCCCCCAGAAGCAAGCCATTTCCAAGGGCTTATGGGCCAGCTGAACTACAACTCCCAGAATGCAGCAGGCCGTATCCCAGGGCATACTAGGAAATGTAGTTCCTCCCTTCCCTGACTCAAAGCATTTCTTTCTTTCCATGGCGTGCTTGGGCCCTGTGAGCTACAGAGCCCAGCCCTTCCCTGGAACGGGTCTTTAATGGGGGCAGGGCAGGGAGCGCCTGGGAAAACCAGTTCTAGGACTTGGTTAAACAGCTGGGACACAAAAAAGGCCGGCTTCGGCAGTGACCCTATGGTAACAGACCAGTGTGCGTGAGACCCTACGATAACAGACCGGTGTGTGTGAGACCCTATGATAACACTGCAGCCCTATGATAACAGACCGGTGTGCGTGGGACCCTACGATAACACTGTAGCCCTACGATAACAGACCGGTGTGTGTGAGACCCTACAATAATACTGCTGCCNGGGGGGTGCAAGGTTATGTAGGGGGGGTTGCGGTACTGCTACCCTTACTTCTGCGCTGCTGCTGGTGGCGGCGCTGCTGTCAGAGCTGGGTGGCTGGAGAGCAGGGCTACTAGCTGGGATCCCAGCTTGGAAGGCAGAGCCACCGCCAGCTGCAGCGCAGAAGTAAGGATGGCAGGGGATGGTATTGCCACCCGTACTTCTGTGGCGCTGCTGGTGGGGCGCTGCCTTCAGAGCTGGGCGCATGGCCAACAGCCGCCGCTCTCCAGCCACCCAGCTCTGAAGGCAGCGCAGAGGTAAGGGTGTCAATAGTGCGACACCCCCCCCAATAACCGTGGTACTGCCCTGCAAGTCCCTTTTGGATCAGGACCCCCAATTTGAGAAATGCTGGTCTACCCCTTGAAATCTGGTCTTTTATACCGTACAGATTTCACGGGGGAGACCGGATTTCATTGTCTGTGATGTGTTTTTCATGGCTGTGAATTTGCTCGGGCCTATTCAGAAGATCCTCGGGTACGGCTGAGGTTAGTTTGAATAAGGTAGTTTACACGCAGATCCACCTTGTGGCTGAACGGTATAATAAAGGTTAACATGCCACTGCAACTCCCACAATGCAACAGGCTCCAGCCCATGCATGCTGGGAAATGTAATCCATGCCCCCCCCAGGGACTCAGCTGAAATTCCCAGGGTGCCTAGCGTAGCCAAGGATAAAAGGTATCAGGTATATTTAGGCCGTAGAGATGAATATAGGTACTGTTTCATGTTGAACGCAGGGCCTACGGGCCTGAGGCTTATATGATATTTAGCTTAGCCAAATCAGACTTCAGGACAACAGTTCTCAGCCCATGGGTCGTGACTCCAAATGGGGTTGCGCCATCAGCAGGTGGTGTTGTGGGTCCAACGGGCCAATTTCGGCTGGAGAGACGATGCCGTCTGCCCCTGAACACATCCAGACCTGTTCCACAAAGGCCATGCCAGCAGGGTACGAGCTCACATTGTGCAGAAGTCACCATTCTGCAGGCCAAAACTGTGGCCTCCTGGGGCAGCATTTGGGGAGAGCAGGCCTGGATATGGTGGCTGGGCAGAGGTGGCTGAGCGGATGTTGATTTGGCCATTGGCACCATCCAGACGAGGGACGTGAATCTAGAAAATCCTTATCTGTGAGCAGCAGCCCCGTCAACATAGGAGCCTGTGCTGGCCTTTTCGGAGACAGGAATCTGCAGTGGCTTGTCAGTGCCTTTAGGCAGGGTCTTTTTCTTCTTTTATGCCACCTTGAGTACCTCACTGAAATCATCCTAAATCACTGTCTCCATGGTGATATCAGATCACACAGGGCCTTCCTAAGTCCTGGCTGAATTTGCTTGACAATGAATTCCTCTTTCTGATTTGTGATATGAGGCATTATTATATATGAGTATCTGCTTTAGCCTCCAGCAGCATGCGGCTGAAATGGAAAACAAGTCATGAACAAAAACCAAAAGTCCAAGAAACGTGCTCCCAAATATGACCAGACTGTCTTTGAGTATGGCTTCAGGGTGTCTTGGTCAAGCATGAAGAAAGGCTACGTCACCCGGTGTTATATAGCAAAAGCATCGAGCCCACTAAACTTAAACGACACTTGGGAACCCTTCACAAGGAACACACAGGAAAACCAAGGTCATTTCTCTAGCACTGGAAAGAAGAACTTTCACGTTAACAAATGCAATTCAAGAAAGTCAAATCCATCTCTGACCGTGCTCAGAACATGTCCACGGAGGTGAGTTATCACATTGCACAGGTTCAGGAAGCCTCAGACACCTGGAGAGATTTTGATTTTGCCAGCTGCAATCAACATGATGAGGATAATGTGGGGAAACAGGCAAACAAACTCAAAGCCACACCACTCTCCAATAACACAGTGGAACAAAGGATTGAGATGATAGTAGCAGGTCAGGAAAACTCACTGATGGAGTGTCTGAAAAATGCAGAAAGGATAGGAGTACTTGTGGCACCTTAGAGACTAACAAATTTATTTGAGCATAAGTTTTCGTGGGCTACAGCCCGCTTCTTCGGATGCATAGAATGGAACATATAGTGAGGAGATATATGTACATACAGAGAGCATGAAAAGGTAGAGACTGATGGAGTGTCTGAAAAATGCAGAAAGGATAGGAGTACTTGTGGCACCTTAGAGACTAACAAATTTATTTGAGCATAAGTTTTCGTG
>NC_133772.1:1788603-1806152 GCF_003597395.2 Chelonoidis abingdonii
GAGGGCTCAGAGTGAAGAAAAATTTTGGTGAATTTTTAATGTATCTATAAAATGTGGTTGATTTAAAAAACAGGAGCTAGAAACAAAGAAAGAACAAACTGTTTTGGGAACATGTTTAATGGATTTTATGTGGTAGGTTGAAACAACATTCAGGATTGTTAAATGCACAATTACAAACGATAGGGAGAATGGGGGGGGGCTAGATATTGTGAAGGTTTCCTCTGAAGAAACCGTTAATGTACAGTCTTTAATTTCGTTGATCACACATTTTCACAGATTCGTCAGTGCCCCTTGTTACTCCGAGTTTCTTAGTGGGTGATTGCGGTGGTACTGGTGCCACGGAGTTGGGCGGCCTCTCAACTTAAGAAAGAGTAAACTGCAAGAAAGTCCGGCTTCATCCTGGGGGCTGGGAGGCGCGTCACTCACTAAGCGTCGGTATGGGGGCAGGTGGGGTATCAATTAGGCAGACCGTCGAGGGTCAAAGTCGCAGCAGTTGCCAGCCATGCTGTGTTTGACGGGACAGACTCAAATCTATTTTTATTTACTTCATTGATATCCATACTTTTTTTTTCAAATTATTTCTTTGCAGGTCTGGACCGGTAGACTGATGCTAGGTGACCAAGAAATTTTGACCCTACAAAAGTATAGATGAGCTACTCGCTGGCTCGTTATGGGTAGGGCATGGAAGCTGGATGCTCAGCTGTGGGACTTGTGGCTCTATAAGAGGACTGGCAGAATGTTCAGTGGAAGATAGCTGTTTGGGAGAAGTGTTTGGCTAATTAACCTCTAACAGCGATGTGAGCAAACAGGGTGTGGATTTCATGTAGGCTTAAAATTCAGTCAAGTTGCGAGTAGAAGGTTAGATAGATTTCCATAGTGAAGGAACGGCAAGGAAGGCACCGTCTGTTGATCCTGGTGAGGTGGCGACTCCTTGTTGGAGCTATTTCGCAAAGTCCCTGTGTCCTAAAGTATGAAAATGCATACAGCTTTCTCAACAAAACAGCTGTAACTTTTTTTTTATTAAAAAATAAACACGGGCAAAATAATGTATTCCCTATCATTCTTTCAGAAAGAGTTGATCATTTTTTCTGGAAATTTGTGGCGCCAGAAAACATTCGAGCCTGAGCAAGGCAGACCTGGGCATGTAAGAATTCAGCCTAATATGCGTCAAAGTTATAAACGACGAAAAACAGGTTTACAATAGAAAGTGGCTAAGCAAACACTTAAGGTGGTTGTTCCAGCTCATATATAATGAAAAAAATTAGTGCAAATACGTCGGGGGAGGCATGTGTAGCTCTCTACTGACATGAAAATTAAAAGCTGACGGATTAACAAGAGCATAGGGCCAGGGGGGTGTGAGTGCTCTTTTAATGCAAGAGCAAGGAGTGGGATCTGGTGATTCAAGGCACTGGGACTGAACTAGGAGATCAGGGGTGTGGCAATTCCTATGGCCTTTGCCAAAAATCCTGTGTGACCACAGAGAAGATAACCTAATCTGGTGGCAGGAGATTAAGGGGAAGGGGGAGGGTGCTTGTGAATAGGTGAGGAGCCCCATGTAGACATGGGAAAGAGCAATCCGATAACCAAGTCACTATCCTTTTTCTCTCTTGTCAATTTAGACTGGTGAAGGTTGGGGGTTCGGTGTCTGATCACCATTCTAGTGTCCCTGTATTGGATGGATGAGTCTGCTTACGGGGAGGCAGCAAGAGCAGGCAGCGGGGTGGAAGGGGTTAGGTAAGAAGGTGGGGGCGAGGGGAGTGGGAGAGGGGGAGGAATTGTGTAGGGCTCTGAATTCAGGCGGTAGAGGACATGGTAGATGTGGGTACGCACGGAGGGAACAGAAGCAACAATGGAAATTTTAACGAAGAGATTTGGAGTTTTGAGATGAAAAAGTTGGAGGTTGAGGAAGCTATCGGCTCTTTACATCCCTTTCTGCCTTTTCCCAAATAACACAGTGAAAAAAATTCTATAAGTGTGGTTCTTCGTCATCGTCTGACAGTAAGTAAAGAGATTATTAAGGTGGATAGTGGTTCACTTCTTCATCAAGGAGGTTTGGAATCAAGGCAGAGATAGGAGGAGAAGGAGGCGGGGAAGGTCAGAGCCTGGAAGATCTTACATAGTTTCTTTATTCGTTTTAGCGATTGCAGGATGGTAAGATGGCAGTAGTGAAAGCCGAAGGGAGGGCTACTGATCACATAACAGTGTAATTAGGAAAAAAAAAAAAAAAAAAAAAAAAAGAAAAGGAAGAGGCTAGGGGAGGAGAGGTAGGCACTTAAAAAAAAAAATAAAAAAAAAAAATTCTTGTAACAAGTTGTAGTGGGAGGGGCAGGAGTGGAGAGAGGGGGAGGAGGGTAGTTAGAGGGTGGGGCAGGGAGTGCGGAGGGGGCGAGGGAGAGGGGTTATGGTGGAGGGTAAGGAGGGTGTGGGGATGGGGGCGAGATGGGGTTTGTGCTGGGGGATGGAGTGGTGAGGGGGGTTGGGGTGGGGTAGAGATGTGGGTGGGTCAGAGCGATGCAGTAAGCCCCAAGCCCCCACCTGTGAGGTGTGACCCGTGCAAATACAGATTTTTCGATGCCATTTATTTCCCTTACTTCATGTGCCCAATCCATTCCTTACTCCCCCCAGCCTCCACCCTGCCACGGAGCATTCGTCTTAGGTCAATCCTTCCCCTTATGCCCCCCAGCCGTCCTCCAGATTTTTGCCCTCGTTGATCGTAGCATGTGTTCGGGGCTGGGTCAATTGCACGTGAGTTTGCTCAGGGGGGGGCACCCTTGCCGGGGCTAGGAGTCAGGAGGCCTTGGGCTCATATGGGAGCGAGCAATGTGGGCTTTGGTGCGTTCAGCGGGTGCTTGCGCCAGCGTTTAGGACTCCCGCAGGGTCTTGCAGGCCCGCGAGTGTTAGGTTGGCTCGGCAGCCCATGTAATGGGATAGGGCTCCCCCACTCCCGGTATATGCCTGGTTAGCGGCACCAACGGCTACGTCCAGGACGCAATCTCGGCGTAGCGGCACAAGAAGGATCGAACGACTAAAGTCGGCAGGAAGGAGCTTAGGAAGCGACTTGGAGGTACGTCTCTGGTGGAGAGCCCAACCAGGAAGACTCCTGGACCCATGAGCGCAAGGCGCAAGGTGGAGCATGAACATGCCCTGGTGAGTGGCGAGCTCATGGTTAGGACAGGCGGTAGCGTAGTTGAGGAGAGGGGGTGTGCTGTTGGCACATGTTTGGGGGGCATCAATAGGGGAACATATGAGGATGGGGGTGGGACACATGCGGTCGTTGGCAGGTGGTTGACATCGGGGTGGTGATGGGAGGCAGAGGATTTTTGGGCACCCGGCTCGGTGGATGCGCAGTGATTGTCGAAGGGGCACACATTGGCTGGGGTGGATGTTTTTTTATATGCTGAGCGTATCAGTTACTTAAATATATATTTTATCTGCTACTCGTTAATTTTCAGGGTGGGGGGCACACACCGGGGCTGGGAGCCATTACATCGAATGGGAGGTGAAGGTCATGTGTGGGACTGGTTGACATACAGTGGGTGGGAGGCGAGCGCTCTGAGTGGGCGGTACGTGGGAGGCGGGGCTGTGCGGGGACACCCACACTGGGCAGTTGTGGAGTTGTTGGGCGGCACAATATCGTTCGGGGTCGGGGATAGGATTGTGGGACTTGTTGGGACACGATTGGGCTGGTGGGTGTGGGGGGCCATTGGGTGGGGAGGGCATTGGGCATCCTGCGGGCACACATCAGGTAGGAATGGGACGTGGGGGTTGTGGGCCACACTTGGGGTCGATGGGGGGGTAAGAAACATCAGGATGGGGATGGGATGCGGGCGTTGTATTGGCTGGGGGCACATCGGGGTGTCTGGGATAACTGGGACACGAGGGTTGTTGGGCGGGCAACACGATAGGAGATGGGCAAGTGGAGCACATCGGGGGTTGGAGGTGGGTGAGCATCAGGGGGCTACCATTCAGGGTGGGGATGGGCGCCGTGGTGGGTTGTTGGGGGGGCAACGGGGTGTGGGAATTGTGAATAGGATTGTAATCGGGGGCCGGCATTACTTTCCGCTATTAGGAGGAATGCGTTGATGCTAGGATGCCCATGTAATTCTCTTTGGAGGATGCAAATGGGCTTGATGCTCCTGCAATGGTATGTGAGCCTGTTTTGTGCTTTCAGTATAGGGGTATGCCTGGGGGAAGGCATGTTGACTGTGCGGTCACCATTGGGCTGGGGGCACAGCGGCATCCGACTCTCCCTGGGGGCGAGCGAGAGCCCAGGTTCAAGCCCTCGATCGTTAGGAGGAGCACCACTGCCCGTTCTCTGCCCCGGGCTGGGCAGTGTGAATTGTATTTTGGGGTAGCGGGCTGGCGCTTGCACCTCATGCTTGTCTGCACCATGGGAGCAGGTGCCAAGCGTTCTGGGGGTGGGTGTGTGTCGATGTCACATTTTTATCCCTGATCTTGTCTTTGGGGGCTGCTTGGAGGGGGGAAAGCCGGTCATCTGCGCACGCAGAGTCTTGGTGGAGACCCCCGTTTGCCCCCTGCACCACCGACCACTGGCTCCTTTCCCAAGCTACGACCAGGGCGAGATTCCAGGAGAAGGTGCGACCTTTCCGGTCATGCTCCTGCGAGATAGGGACGTGGCGACTGGGCAAGGAGAGGGGAGCAGCAGCCTGAGCGAGCAAGCTAGCGTAGTACCTGAGGGGGGCTGGTCCGCTAGTGGGAGCGCGCGCCCGACGGGCACTTCGCCAGCTTCACCGGCAGGGGTTAGGAGGACAGTCTCCCCCTGTTCCCTTCCCACGAGGCACGGCAGCCTGGACGTGTATGTCGCAGCTGCCCCCAGCCCGGCGGTGACCCTCACTCCCCACCCGCAGCCTCTCGCCCCTGAGCCCGGCGACCGGTTCGCCCCTCACCGATCCTGCCCCGCCTCCCCCAGCACCTGGCCGGTGTCCTCACTCGCTGATCCCTTGCCCCCCCCTCAGCCCTTGCCGGTGCCCCTCGACTTTTTTTCCCCGAGGGATCCCCTGCCCCCGCACCTCCCCCAGCGCCTGCTTGGTTGCCCCTCACTCCCGATCCCCTGCCCCCCCCCCCCGCCCTGCGGTGTCCCTCAACTTCCCAGATCCCGCTGTCCCCCCCTCCAGACACCTGCCGGTTGCCTCACTTCCTTATCCCTGCCTGCCCCCCCCACCCAGCCTGCCGGTGCCCCCTATCCCGATCCCCCTGCACCCCGCACAGCCTGCTACTAGTGCCTCTCACTTCCGACCCGCAGCCCCGTCCAGCCCAGCGCCCCCCAGCTCTGCTGGTGCCCCTCACTCCCGACCTGCAGCCCCTGTCCCCCCCAGCCCTGCCGATGCCCCTACTAGCCCAGCCCTGGGCTCCCCCGCCCAGCTCTGCTGGTGCCCCAGTTCTACAGTCTGTCATGCCCCTTATTCCCCTCTTCCCCTCCCCAGGGTCACAGAGACCCACCAGCTGGCTGAGGCCAACGAAAAGAAGAATGAGCGGCTGCGGGCGGCTTTTGGCATCAGTGAGAATTACGTTGACGGGAGTTCGTTCGACCCCAACCGCAGGGCTAAGGAGGCGGCGGCTGCGGCAGCCAAGCAGCAGGAGCAGCAGAAGCAGTACAGGTACTGACAAGGGTGTGGGGGGAGCCCTGCCCCCTGCTGGGGCAGATCCGGGTTGTGGGGGGCACAGTGCTGCCCCCTGCTGGAGCAGATCGGGGTGGGGGTAGGGCACAGTGCTGGGGGGGGCAGGCTGTGTGTGGTGCTGCCCCCCCTGCTGGGGAAGATCAGGGTTGTGGGGGGCATAGTGCTGCCCCTTGCTGGGACGGATTGGGGGGGCAGGCTGTGTGCGGTGCTGCCCCTGCTTGGGAAGATCAGGGTTGTGGGGGGCACAGTGCTGCCCCCTGCTGGGGCGAATTTGGGTTGTGGGGGGCATAGTGCTGCCCCCTGCTGGGACGGATTGGGGTTGCGGGGGGCAGGCTGTGTGCGGTGCTGCCCCCTGCTGGGGCAGATCGGAGTTGTGGGGGCATATGCTGCCCCCTTCTGGGGCATTTCGGGGTTGGGGGGGGCACAGTGCTGGCAGGGGGCGGACTGTGTGTGGTGCTGTGGTGCGCGGTCGTTCCCCCCCCGTCTCACCTGAGGTGCAGCCCAGCCCACGGGGAACAAGCTCCAGGCCGGTTGCCCGGGCACCAGGAGCTCAGCTGGGGGTGAGGGTGGGGCTGGACCAGGACCAGGGGGGATTAATCCCTTCACGCCTGCTCTATCTGTCCCCAGCCTGGTCCGTGAGTCCAGCAGCTCCCGCTCTCCATCCCCCAAGCAGAAAAAAAAGAAAAAGAAGAAAGACAGAGGCAGGTAAGTACCAGGACACCTGGGTTCTCACCACAGCTCTGGCAGGGAAGTAGGGTCTAGTGGGTTAGAGCAGTGGGGTTGGGAGCCAGGACTTCTGGGTTCTCTCCCCGGCTCTGACAGGGGACGGGGGTCTGGTGGGTTAGAGCAGGGGGCCTGGGAGCCAGGACTCCTGGGTTCTCTCCTTGGCTCTGGGAGGGGATTGGGGTCTGGTGGGTAGAGCAGAGGGGCTGGGAGCCAGGACTCCTGGGTTCTCTCCCCGGCTCTGGCAGGGGTCGGGGGTCCGGTGGGTTAGAGCAGAGGGGCTGGGAGCCAGAACTCCTGGGTGTCTCCGATTCCTTTCAGCTGCATTTGACTGGAGCCGTGTTCCCCGCAGGTCAGAGAGCAGATCCCCTTCTCGAAGGGAGAGGAAAAAGAGCTCTAAGAAGAAGAAACACAGGTAAGGGACTGGCTGGCTCGAGGGGGTGGGCGGAGAAGGGGATGTGCCCCTTCTTCCCTCTAGGGGACGCTGGCTTCAATCCCGCCCCAGGACAGGGGACTGCCTGGCTATGGGGGTGGGAGTGGGCCCCGGGGTCTGTTAGTTGGGGGGGCATTGGCACGCAGTGGGGTGACGTGGCTCTGCTGACCCCAGATTCCATGTTCTCTGTCCAGGTCTGAGTCAGACTCGAAGAAGAGGAAACACAGGTGAGAAACTGCACTGGCTTTTGGTAGTGAAATGGGCAGCCCCAGCCTCGCCCAGCAGGGGGGCTGCTGGCTGTGGGGGGAGCTCCTGGCTCCTCCAGCCCCGGCCTGTCCCAGCAGGGGGCGCTGTGGGGGGAGGTGGGGGCGCTGGTTGTGGGTGGGAGCTCCCGGCTCCTCCAGCCCTGGCGTGTCCCAGCAGGGGGTGCTGTGGGGGGGAGGTGGGGGCGCTGCTGGCTGTGGGTGGGAGCTCCTGGCTCCTCCAGCCCCGGCCTGTCCCAGCAGGGGTCGCTGTGGTTGGGGGGTGGAGCTCCTGGCCCCTCCAGCCCCAGCCTGTCCCAGCAGGGGGCGCGGGGGGGGAGCTGCTGGCTGTGGGGGGAGCTCCTGGCTCCTCCAGCCCCGGCCTGTCCCAGCAGGGGTCGCTGTGGGGGGAGGTGGGGGCGCTGGTTGTGGGTGGGAGCTCCTGGCTCCTCCAGCCCCGGCCTGTCCCAGCAGGGGTCGCTGTGGTTGGGGGGGAACGCTGCTGGCTGTGGGGGAGCTCCTGGCTCCTCCAGCCCCGGCCTATCCCAGCAGGGGGCGCGGGGGGGGGTGGAGCTCCTGGCCCCTCCAGCCCCAGCCTGTCCCAGCAGGGGGCGCGGGGGGGGGGAGCTGCTGGCTGTGGGTGGGAGCTCCCGGCTCCCTCCGGCTCCTCCAGCCCCTGAGATTTGTCGCAGTAACAGGGGTGCGCATGTTGTGGGAGGTGAGTGAGGTGTCGTCTGGCTGTGAGGGTGGGAGCTTCACCAACTTCCTCCAGCCCCGGCGTTGTCCCAGCAGGGGGTGCTGTGGGGGTGGGATGGGCGCTGCTGGCTGCGTGGGGCGGAGCTCTCCGCCCTCTCGCAGGCCCGGGCTGTCCCAGCAGGGGGGTGCCTGTGTGGGGCGTGGGGTGGGGCCTGCTGGCTGGGTGGGTGAGCTCCCGCCGGCTCTCTCCAGCCTCTCGGGCAGCTGTCCCCCAGCAATGGGGCGCTGTGGCAGGCGGAGGGGCTGCTGGCTGTTGGGTGGGAGCGCCCTGGCTCCTCCTAGCCTCGGAGTGGCCCCAAGCAAGGGGCGCAAGCACGGCTGCGGGGTGGTGGGGCCTGCTGGCTGTATTGGGGGAAGGCTCCTGGCTCCTCCGGCCTCCGAGAGTGCACAGTGCAGCGGGGCGCGCTGTGTGGTGGTGGGGGGCTGGCTTGGCTATCTCCAAGCCCCCAGACGTTGCCCAGAAGGGGCACTGTGGGGGGAAGGGGGGGCGCTGGAGGCTGTGGGGGGGGAGCTCCGGCCTCCATCCAGCCCCAGAAGTTGCCCCGCAGCGGGGCGCGTGCTGGGGGGTCGGCGTTGAGGGGGCGCTGAGGCTGTGGGGGGACGCCTTCCGGCTGCCTCCAGCCCCGGAGTCCCACAGGGGGCGCCGGCTGGTAGTGATGGGGGGGCTGCTGGGCTCCCTCGCAGCCCCAGAAGTTGCCCAGTAAGGCTGGCGCGCTGTGGGGAGTGGTGGGCGATTGCGGCTGAGGCAGGGGAGCTCTCCGTGCTCCTCCAGGCCCCAGAGATTGACCTCAGGTCAGGAGGCGCTGTGGAGTGGAGGTGGGTGGCCGCGGCTGTGGGGGGAGCTACGGCTCCTCCAGCCCCAGAGTTGCCCAGCAGGGGGCGCTGTGGGGGGAGGTGGGGGCGCTGGCTGAGGGGGGAGCTCCCGGCTCCTCTGGCCTCGCCCAGCAGGGAGTGCTGTTGGGACGGGGCGTTCGGGGCGAGGCGCTGGGCGTGGGGGGCTCTCCCGTTTCCCAGTGGTCCCTGTTCCTCCCCTCAGGTCTCCCAGTCCGAAGAGCAAACACAAAGCCAAGGAGAAGAAGAGGAAGAGGTAAGAGCCCAGCGTGTGGGACCTGCCAGCCCCCTCCTGCACCTCCCCGGCCTGTGCCCCCCCACGCAGCAGTCAGCCCTCTCCTCGCCCTGCGCACTCACACTGCCCGATTTACGCCCCCTTGCACACCCACCCCCACTGCCAGGATTCCCCACACACACGCTGCCCTACCCCTCTGCCGGCCAGGATTCCTGATTTCCCCCTCCAGCCCCTGTCCCCCCACACTGCCTGCCCCCTAACCACCCGCATGCTCTCAGATCCACCAGCGAGTCAGCGTCCCAGAGGGGCCGAAGAGGTCGCTCGTCCTCTCCAGACTCTTCCTCCTCCTCGGACAGCTCACGGAGCAGGTAGGCCTCCCCGCCGGAGTCGGGGGAGCGGGGGCGCGGGGTCCTGCTGCTCTTCATGACCTCTTAGCCTTCTCTTTTGTGCCCCCTCCGCCCCCTAGGTCCCGGAGTGTCACCACTCAGAAGCGGGCCTCCCTGCCCAGCGTGACCCCCCCAGCACCGCCGCGGAGGAGAGCCGACCCCGAGGGCGCCTCAAAGGATGCCCCCAAGAGAGATCGCTCAGCATCCCCCGAGGTCAGCCGGCGCGCGCAGAGCAGCAGCCCCCGGGAGAGTCGAGATAAGCGAGAGGTGAGTGGTGGGGGCTAGGGGCCCGGACTTCTGGGTTCTGTCCCAGCTTTGGGAGGGGAGTGGGGTCTAGTGAGTGAGAGCAATGGGGCTGGGAGCCAGGACTCCTGGGTTCTATTCCGGCTCTGGGAGGGGAGTGGGGTCTAGTGGGTTAGAGCAGCGGGAGCTGGGAGCAGGACTCCTGGGTTCTCTCCTAGCTCTGGGAGGGGAGTGGGGGCTAGTGGGTCAGAACAGGGGGGCTAGGGGTGTGGGTTGAAGTCCATGAAGTAGCAGCTCTCTCTCCTGCCCCCAGAAGCGGTCATCTCGGCACTCCCCCCACCAGCGTTCCTCCTCCCCGTCGCCCGTCTCCGAGGGGAAGCTAAAGGACAAGGATCGCCCCTGGCAGCCAGAGCGCAAATCCACCCCTGCCCTGTCCTCGGAGCGTGAGCCCCGCTCTCAACGTCGCTCCCCGTCCCCCGAGCCAGCCCGAGAGAGGGCCTCGTCTGGCCACAAGCGCCCACCCTCCAAGGAGACCAAGTCCCCCCGATCCTCCTCCCCACCCCCCAAAAAGCCAGTGGCTGATCGCCCCAAGAGCCCATCCCTAGCGGCTGCCCCATCGGCACCGGCCACCACCCGGAAGGCCCGGCCGTCTCGCTCGGGCTCTGAGAGCGACGAAGACTCGTCCTCCTCTTCCCCCGAGCGGGATAAGCCGGTCCCGAGCAGGCCGGAGAAATCGAAGGGCTCCCAGCGCCGGGACCGCTCCAGTTCTTCTCCGGAGCCCTCCCAGCCTGCTAAGGCTGCCTCCAAGCCCTCATCCCGGCGTGAGCGCTCCAGCACCCCGGTGAAGAGCACCAAAACCCGCTCCCTCTCCAAGAGAGAAGCCAGGTCCCGGTCCCGGACGCCCCCTTCCCGCAGGGAGCGCTCCCGCACCCCGCCCCGCCGGGGAGGTCGTTCCCGTACCCCACCCCGCCGGGGGGCCCGTTCCCGCACGCCACCGAGACGGGGCCGGTCCCGATCCCGGAGCCCCCAGTGGAGAGGCAGGTCCCGGAGCCCCCAGAGGTGGGGACGGTCCCGTTCCCGCACTCCGCCCAGGTGGGGCAAATCCCGTACGCCCCAGAGGAGGGGGAGATCTCGCAGCCCTCAACGGCGAGGGTGGTCCCGCTCCAGGACACCCCAGAGGCCTGGCTGGTCTAGGAGCCGGAACACGGCAAGGCGGGGTCGGTCTAGAACCCCGCCCCGGCGAGGCAGGTCCCGGTCTAGAACAGGTCCCGGTCTGAACCCCGCGCCCGGCGAGGCAGGTCCCGGTCTTAGAACCCCGGCTCGGCGAGGCACGGTCCCGGTCTACGGAACCCCACCCCGGCGAGGCAGGGTCCCGGTCAGAACCCACCCGGCGAGGCAGGTCCCGGTCTAGAACCCCACCCCGGCGAGGCAGGTCCCGGTCTAGAACCCCACCCCGGCGAGGCAGGTCCCGGTCTAGAACCCCACCCCGGCGAGGCAGGTCAGGGTCCTCTCCCAGGCGGGAGAAATCACTGATTTCAGCCAGGAGGAGCCGCTCTGGGTCATCAGCCGAGCGGAGGAAAAAATCCAGGCTGCCCCTGCGAAGGAGCCTGTCTGACTCGTCGCCAGACGTGAAACAGAAATCCAGGAAAGTGTCAAGACGCAGCCGCTCCGCATCATCCCCTCGGCTACAGAAGAAATCCAGATCATCACTCCGGAGGAGCCGCTCTGGCTCATCCCCTCGGCCAAAAAAGAAATCCAGATCATCTCCTCGGAGGAGCCGGTCAGGGTCGTCTCCAGCGCTGAAGAAGAAATCCAGAACGCCATCCAGGAGGAGGAGGAGGAGAAGGTCTGGATTGTCTCCGGCCCTCAAAAAGAAATCCAGATCACCGCCTAGAAGAAGCCGGTCTGGATCGTCTCCAGAAGCGAAGAAAAAATCCAGATCGCCTCCAAGACGAAGGAGGTCTGGATCTTCTCCACAAGCGAGAAAGAAATCCAGATCACCGCCAAGACGAAGCAGGTCTAGGTCCTCGCCAGTGCTGAAGAAGAAATCTAGATCGCCCCTGAGACGAAGCAGGTCTAGCTCCTCGCCAGTGTTGAAGAAGAAATCTAGATCGCCCCCGAGACGAAGCAGTTCTGGGTCCTCTTCAGTGGCAAAGAAGAAATCCAGATCACCACCTGTGAGAGTCCGATCTGGGTCGTCTCCAGTATTGAGAGAGAAATCTAGATCGCCCCTGAGACGAAGCAGATCTGGATCTTCTCCAGTGGTGCGAGAGAAATCTAGATCACCCCCGAGACAAAGCAGATCTGGATCATCTCCAGTGGTGAGAGAGAAATCTAGATCACCCCTGAGACAGAGCAAATCTGGATCATCTCCAGCTGTGAGAGAGAAATCTAGATCACCCCCGAGACGAAGCAGATCTGGATCTTCTCCAGTGGTGAGAGAGAAATCTAGATCACCCCTGAGACAGAGCAAATCTGGATCATCTCCAGCTGTGAGAGAGAAATCTAGATCACCCCTGAGACAGAGCAAATCTGGATCATCTCCAGCTGTGAGAGAGAAACCGAGATCACCACTGAGACAAAGCAGATCTGGATCCTCTCCAGAACAGAGAGGGAAATCCGTATCACCTCCTGTGAGAGGCAGGTCTGGTTCCTCTCCTGGGTTGAAGAAGAAATCTAGGTCTCCTCCAAGGCAAAGTGGGCTTGGATCTTCGCCAGCCGTGGAAGGGAAATCCAGATCTCCTGCAGTGAGAAGCAGATCTGGATCCTCTCCAGAACTGAAAAAGCTGTCTAAGACCTCTCCAAGACACAGTGGTCCTGGGTCTTCTCCAGTGGTGGAAGAGAAATCAAGTTTACCTCCAAGATGCAGCCAGTCTGGATCCTCTCCAGAACTGATGAAGAAATCCCGATCGCCGCCTGCGAGAGGCAGGTCTGGATCCTCTCCGGAACTAAATGATAAATCTAGCTCCTCAATCCCAAGACAAAGCCAATCAGGATCCCCTCCAGAACCAAAAAAGAAATCCAGATCACCTCCAAGATGTGTTAAACCTGGTGCCTCTCCAGTGGTGAAAGAAAAATCCAGATCTCCCCAGCCATGGCAAAGCCGATCCGGATCGTCTCCAGAAGCGAAAAAGAAATCCCCATCACCATCCATAAGAGGGGCCTCTGTAGAGCAAGCAAAATCCAGATCGCCTCCCTCACTGAGCGGATCCGGATCATTGTTGACATTGAAAGGGAAATCCAGTTCGCCCCCAAGACACAACCGATCCGGATCCTCTCCAGGGTCAGGAAGCAAACTTGGAGCAGTTTCAAAACACAACAGGCCTGGGGTTTCTCCAGAAGCTACAGAGCTAGTGAGGATTTTAGCAGGTCAGGTCAAACCAGCGTCTCCTGAGGCAAAAGACAAATATGGAACGTCCCCAAGAAGAAGCAGATTGGGGTCATCCCCTGGCATCAGAGAGAAATCGAGAACACCTCCGAGCAGCTCGGAGTCTTCTCCAGAACGGGCAGAAGTATCCCGATCGCCTCTGAGACGCAGCAGGTCTGGTTCACCCCCTAGGCCCCGAGAGAAGTCCCGGTCGCCCCCCAGACCCCGAGAGAAGTCTCGGTCGCCACTGAGGCGCAGCAGGTCTGGCTCATCTCCCAGGCCCCGAGAGAAGTCCCGATCGCCCCTGAGGCGCAGCAGGTCTGGCTCATCTCCCAGGCCCCGAGAGAAGTCCCGATCGCCCCCCAGGCCCCAAGAGAAGTCCCGATCGCCCCTGAGGCGCAGCAGGTCTGGCTCATCTCCCAGGCCCCGAGAGAAGTCCCGATCGCCTCCCAGGCCCGAGAGAAGTCCCCGATCGCGAACTCCGAGGCGCAGCAGTCTGGCTCATCTCCAGGCCCAAGAGAAGTCCCGATCGCCTCCGAGGCGCAGCAGGTCTGGCTCATCCCCAGGCCCCAAGAGAAGTCCCGATCGCCTCCCAGGCCCCGAGAGAAGTCCCGATCGCCCCCGATGGCGTAGCAGGTCTGCTCATCTCCTCCAGGCCCCGAGAGAAGTCCGATCACCTCCCAGGCCCCAGAGAGAAGTCCCGATCGCCTCCGAGGCGCAGCAGGTCTGGCTCATCTCCAGGCCCGAGAGAAGTCCCGATCGCCTGCTCCAGGCCCCGAGAGAAGTCCCGATCGCCTCCGAAGGCGCAGCAGGTCTGGCTCATCTCCCAGGCCCCGAGAGAAGTCCCGATCGCCTCCCAGGCCCCCGAGAGAAGTCCCGATCGCCCCCGAGCGTAGCAGGTCTGGCTCAATCTCCCAGGCCCCGAGAGAAGTCCCGATCGCCTCCCAGCCCCCGAGAGAAGTTCCCGATCGCCCCCGAGGCGCAGCAGGTCTAGCTCATCTCCCAGGCCTCGAGAGAAATCCCGATCTCCTGCTAGAGATATGGCAGTTCCGGCTCATTTCTGAGATCTATGAGAGAAATCCAGATCTCCGCAAAGGTCTCCGCAAGGTACAGCATATCCGGCTCGTCCCTAAGACTCGAGAGAAATCCGATCCCTCCAAGGCGTGGCAGTCCAGTTCATCCCCGAGACCTCGAGAGAAGCTGGGGCGTCTCCAGAAGCAGCGTCAGGGCTCGGGTCCCAGAGGACCCAAAGCCGACGAGGCGTGGCCGTCCAGTCTCCCTCCAAAGGGGGAAGGTGGAGATCTTCCCTGCGGCGAGGAAGATCCGGGTCGTCGCCAGGAGAACCTGGTCCCGGTCCCATCTCCAGACGAGGCAGATCAGAAGCTCCCTGCGGAGAGACCGATCCTTATGTTCACTGGCAGGAGCCTCGCGAGATCCACTCGCTGATTCTCCCGCCGGGCAGGCGCTCGCCGTCCTCACCCGTACGCAGCGCATTCCGGGACGCCGCCCGCGCCCGAGCCGAGCGGGTCCTCCCCGCACCGCGGCACCCGCCAGCCCCGCTCCCGCTCCCCACCGAAACTGGACGTCTCCCGCACCCCGGCCTCTTCCTACCATGGCCGCTCGAAGGCGTCGCCGGCCAGGACCCGCTCAGGCTCCGGCTCGCCAAAACGAGCCGGGAGGAGGTCCCGCTCCCCACCGGTGCTGGAGAAATACCCCAAAGTGGGAGCGGCCGACAAGGCAGCACCAGGCAGAGCTGAGAAGACGTCGCCCGTGGTGGCGGTGCCCATCCGGCGCAGCCCGTCCCGCTCCCCGCCGGCTCCGGATGAGTCCTCTCCCAAAGCCAGGAAAGCCCATTCCCCTGGCCCCAAGATCCACTCCCCGCGGCCGGAGGGGTCCCTGGGGGCGGTGAGGAACGGGGGTCCGGCGCCTGCCTGGACCCTGAACTCCTGCCCTGCTGCCCCTGGGGGCTCCCCGCCTGCCGGCCGCCTCCCCCAAGCCAAAGGGCCAGAGAAAGTCAGATCTTCCTCCTCTTCCTCTTCCTCCTCCTCCTCCTCCGCCACGCAGAAGGTGCCCAGCCCCCTGCCCACCCCACTCCCGGTGCTGCCCCCCAAGGAGGAAGACAGGGAAGGGCCCAAGGTCAAGTCAGAGCCGCCAGCCCCGGAGGTGCCTGGGGAGCTGCCAGACAAAGCCAGGGGCGGAGCCGTCAAGGTGCTGGTGCCGCTGCCGGTGCCCCCCCGCACCCCGTCCAAAGAGAAGAGGAGCTCGTCCACCTCCTCATCTTCGTCGTCCTCGTCCTCTTCCTCCTCCTCGTCCTCTTCCTCCGACTCCAGCTCCAGTTCCAGCTCCTCAGAGTCCAGCCACGACTCCCCGGCGAGCAAGGGACCCGACCTGGAGACGGCGAAGAAAGAGTGAGTCCTCCACGGTGCCCGTCCTCCACGGCTCGGTGCCCCCCGCCCAACTCCCCACCCCTATTCCTTCCGTCTCAGCCTGGTGCCCCCCTGCTGAGCCCCCACCTTGTGTGCGGCGCCCCCTGCCCAGTCCTGCTCTGCCCTGCCCCAGTTTCTCACGCTCCCCCTGTTCGCAGGCCCCCGAGCCCGGCGCAGAAGGAACTGGCCCGTGAGGGGCGCCCCCTGGAGGTGGCCAAGCGGAAACGCCGTTCCCGAAGCTCCAGCAGCTCCAGCAGCAGCTCGTCGTCATCATCCTCCTCATCTTCATCCTCATCTTCCTCCTCCTCCTCATCGTCGTCCTCCTCATCCTCTTCTTCCTCTTCCTCCTCCTCGTCCTCCTCCCCCAAGCCGGGGCCCCAGCCGCAGCCCAAGGCGGCCCCCAAGAAGCCCTCGCCTGAGCAGAGGCGGTAAGTGTTGGGCATTGGCCCGGACGCCTGGGTCCCCGTTCTTCTGGTGGGGGTGGGCTAGCACAGGCCTGAGTTGCAGGGGGTGTGGGCAGGTGCTGCTGGCCCGGACGCCTGGGTCCCCGTTCTCCTAGAGGTTGGGCATTGCGTGGATGGACACTTGAGTCCCTATTTTCCTGTGGCTTTCTCTGGGTCTGTCTAAGCGTGTCTCACCTGCTGTCCCCCCTTCCCCCCCACAGCTCCCGGAGCCCCCGGAAGCCGATCGACTCCCTGCGCGACTCACGCTCTCTCAGCTATTCCCCGGCCGAGCGGCGCCGGCCTTCCCCTCCGGAGCCCCCCCTGGCCCAGCGGGACCGGCACAGGTAGGTGTCTGCCTGAGCCCCCCCCGGGACCAGCTCGTGGTGGGGTGGGGGGCTAGGAGGAAGGGTGGGGGGCGACAGTGGGAGGAGTAAGTCGGGTCCATGGTTAGATGGGGGGGGAGGTGAGTGCAGCCGCTGGGAAAGGCACAGGACTCTGGGTCTCTCTCGCTCTGGGCAGGGGAGTGAGTCCAGTGGTTTAGAGGGGGGGGGTGGCATGGCTGGGAGCCAAAGGACCTCCTAGGTTTTTCTCCTCAGCTTGGGAGGGGACGTGCGGTCCAGTGGTTAGGTGGGGGGGTGGCGCGGGCTGGAGGCAGGAACTCCCTAGGGTTTTCTCCTGCAGCTCTGGGAGAGGAGTGGGGCGTCCAGTGGTTAATGGGGGGGGGAGTGAGCAGCTGGGAGCAGGAACTCTGGGTTCTCTCCTCAGCTCGTGGGAGAGGAGTGCGGTCAGTGGTTAGATGGGGGGGGGGGGTGGCGCACAGGTGGGAGCCAGGATCAAGCCTGGGGTTCTCTCCAGCTCTGGGAGGGAGTGGGGTAGTGGTTAGATGGGGGGGAGTGCGCTTTGGGAGCAGGATTGGGTTTCGCTAGCAAGTGGATTTAGATGGGGATAAGGGGGAGTGCACAGCTGGGAGCCAGGACTCTGGGTTATCTCCTAGCTCTGGGGGAGTAGTGGGGTCGGTTTGGGTTAGAGCGGGGGGGGTGGGAGCACGAACCAGGGTTCTCTCCGTGCCTCTTGGAGGCGAGCAGATCGAGCAGTCTGGGTGCTCGACAAATCCGAACAGGGCGCCTGAACCAGCCCCCTCGCTTGTGCACTCGCCTGTTCGTTTTGCCAGCCGGGGAGCGCGCGCAGCAGCGGGAGCTGAAGGGCAATAAGGGCAGGGGAGCGGACTGGCACACCGTGCTGCCCCAGAGGGCCGCCGGGACGCGGCAGCACGGACAGCAACGGCACGACACGGACAGCGCAAGCACGGACAGGACTCCTCCATAAAGTAGAAAGCATCAAACGCCGTCCTGTGTAGTGTTTCCTACTTTATGGATGAGTGTGCTGTGAAGCAAACGCGGACGAGAGCCCGCGGCCAGCAGGGGCAGGGGCAAGGGGAAACGGGGCATCGGCCCAGGCGTCCGCTGGGCTGAGAGAAGAGCGGTGGAGCAGGAATACAAGAACACGGGGTTCTGGGGGACCCATGGGGAGCATTGGTGAGAAGGGGATGGAGGAGTCCAGTCCGGTCGGCGGGAAGACGGACCGGGCCCTGAGGACACAGAAGATCCTGGGCCCAGAGCCCAGGCATTGGAGAAGAAAAGGAGCCAAGGGAAGCCCAGGGTCAGAAATGGAGGGACCCAGGAGTCAGCGGGACTAGGGGCTTGAAAAAGCACCCTGAGATTAGCAGCAGATTCAGGAGCAGAGAATGAGATATCAGCCAGACCGAGGAGCAAGCCAGGGTTGCTACAGACCCGGCCTGGAGACAGGGCCGGGTTTTTTTTTTCAA
>NC_133772.1:1807706-1817288 GCF_003597395.2 Chelonoidis abingdonii
CCACAGCGCAAAACCATTGCAACCACCCTCCTACCCACACAGGAGAAGTAGAGCGATCAGGGGCACAGTCAAGCCGTGAGGAAATGGACCAGAGGACTGTGGCAGGGCTGCAGTCGGGAGTGAGGGGCACCGCAGTACTGGGGGGCAGGGCGGCTGGCAGGGCTGCTGGTCGGATGTGGGGGCACCGGCAGGGCGGGGGGCAGGGCTAAGCAGGGCTGCGGGTCGGGATGAGGGGACTGGCAGAGCTGGGGGACAGGGGGGCTGGCTGGCAGGGTGTGGGTGGGATGAGGGGCACGGCAGAGCTGGGACAAGGGCTGGGCTGGCAGGGGCTGCAGTCGAGAGTTAGGGGCACTGTAGCAAGCTGGGGGGGCCAGGGTGGACTGGCAGGGCTTGCGGGTCGGAGTGAGGGGCATCCGGCAGGGCTGGGGTGGGCAGGACTGGGCTGGTAGGTGCGGGTTCGGGAGTGAGGGCACTCGGCACAGCTGGGGGGGCCCAGGGCTGGACTGGCAGGGGCTGCCAGTCGGAGTGAGGGGCACCAGAACAGCTGGGGCGGGGGGGTAAAATGAAATGGACTTTCCCAGCTGTACCAAACACGTGGAGACCAGGGCTGATTGCATCCGGCTGCCCTTGCCAAAGGCAGTCTGCCTTTGTGGCCATTACCGATACACGCAGCAGAGTTCTGGACCCCCCGCCCTGCCTGTCCTCCAACAGAGGGGATTCACTGGAGTGACAGCCCCCCCCCAGGCCGTGGTTACGCAGGGAATCCCTCCTGGCTTGTTCTGCCCCCGTCCCGTGGGAGCGATTCCCCCCGTTCCTGCCACGTCGCTGGGGTGGGAGAGGTTTGGGTGCGGCCCGCCGCCCCCGAACAAGAGTTAGGCACCCGAGGAAAGGGAGGGGTCGAGGCCTGCTTGTTCGTCGTTTATTTACAGAAAAGTCCCTCCTTGCTGATCAGAATTAAAAAAAAAAAATCCAACGCGTCATTTTAAGAAACATGGAAGAAAATTCTCTGCCCCGCTCCACCCACTCCCAATCTGCCCTCGATTAGAGTTTCTCCACCCAGCTCGCCCCCCACCCGTCGGGGCCCGCAAGCCGCTACTCCACCTCCCAAACTCACTACGGTCCTTGGGCTCTGCTGACAAGTGCCCCGCAATACTGGCTGTGTTGGGGGTACAAAGAGCCACCCCCAAGAGTCCCTTTATGGATGGTCCAGTGACCAACTCTGCCCTCCAATGCATCAGTAAGAGGTACCAAATTAAACTGAAGCGCAACACCTCCCTAAATCAGAGTCTCATTTTGGGGGTGCTCCTGCAGAGGCAGATTATGTCCTTGCAACCAGGGTGCTGTGCTAACATCCCCGCAATTCAATACTGGAACCCCCAGTGAGCCGGAGGTCCTCCCCCAATATTTTAATGCAGGGAGAACTCAAATGACTTCCTCACTTCCTCTTAAATTAATTTGGGGCGCTGGAAGGGAGATACGTGCCTGGACATTTGGGAGCTAGCAATGAGAGTCCTGGTGCTGCTGCCAGTGAAAGGGAGCAATCTAGACCTACTAAAATTTGGGGAGCTTCAAGAAGATGATCTTAAACCCGAGATTTGGGGGATTCACCCCCCGAAATTGGGGATGCTTCAAAGAGGGGCAATGCACCTCAGAATGTAAGGGGCGCAGCCATGCGGGTCTCTGCCGGAGAAGCAGGATCTCGCCAGCTCCCGCCTCGACTGAGGAAACACTATCAAGCCGGCTTTTTCCCACCCCACCCCAAATCCTGACACCCAACTCCCTTTTTTGTGTTTTCCTCTTGAACCATTTTGTCTAAATCAACCCCAACTCCCCCCCCCACCCACCACTGTGTCTCAAAAAACAGAAGTTTGGTCGGTTTTTTATCGTAAAACATCACAGAAAGAAAAAACTGAAACGCTCCATGGAAAAAAACGAGAGTCGAGTCACAATGGGCGGACCCGCAGCGAGGGCGGATGTAGCACCGCCAATTAGGAGGGGGGAGGAGCCAATGTGAAAGAAGGAGGCTGTGCCTGGAGCCCCTGCTAGGAGGGCGCTGCTCTGGAGAGCTGGCGCGAGCCCTTGGGCTCGGCGACTGAAAGAGAAAACGGGGGAGGTTACAGGGCTAAGCAGGAGAGGTCTGCCCCCTAGGAGAAAGGGAAACACAGACCCCCAATGGCTCAGCCCCACAAGACCATCTATCCCAGTATCCACTCCTCCCTGCCCCTCCAGACAGCCTCATGACCCGTTACTCCGTCCACCCCCAGATCAGCCCTAACGACGCCACGTAAACTCGTATCCCACCGCTGTCTGTAACCCTCCCCATCAGCCCATTACCCAGTACCTCACCCACTCGCATCAGGCCTCTGGGCCCATCTACCCCGGGATCCTGCCCCTCCTGGTTGCCCTAGATCAGCCCATCTACCTCGGGATCCTGCCCCTCCTGGCAGCAGATCAGCCCCATGGTCATTAACCCTGGGTACTGCCCCCTCCTGGCTGCCCCAGATCAGCCCATGGCCCGTTACCCTTGTATCTTGCCCCAGCAGCCCACGGCGCCGCAGTCTACCCCTGGTATTCTGCCTCTCCCGGCCACCCCAAGCCCGTCTCAGCCCCCCGTCACCGGGAACGCTCGGCGACGGGCAGTGTGGGGGGGCTGGTGTTTCCGCTCGGCTTGCGACCTGGGGAGCGGTGTTGGTTCTCTCGCTCCTTGGAAGGGTTTGTCACTGAAGGGGGGCGCCGGTAAGGGGACGGTCAGTGGGCCCCCAGACTTGACCCACAGGCCCCTAACCCTCCCAGTCCTGCCCACCCTGTGCTCGCCCCGCGCTCCCAGAGCTGAGGAGAGAACCCAGGAGTCCTGGCTCCCAGCCACGCACCCCCCACTCTAACCACTGGACCGCACTCCCCTCCCAGAGCTGAGGAGAAAACCCAGGAGTCCTGGCTCCCAGCCACGCACCCCCCCCACTCTAACCACTGGACCGCACTCCCCTCCCAGAGCTGTAGTTCGGTATAATTAGCAACAAACTAATGACTCGTTTGGTGATGGTTCTGAGCTAACGATCCCTTATGAAGTGAGACTGATTTAACAGCGAACAGTTGCAGTGATCAGTGAATTAGTGATTCTCTAATGACTAGATTAAAACGAAGCTCTGGCTCTGCTTCCATCGCCACACCCCGTTGCCAATTATCAACCGACTCCTCGTGATCTCAGAGGTGGATCTGCTGCTCCGTAGCTGGCGAGGAAAGATTGAAGCACCCAGACCTCGGGGTCTTGATTGAATTACGTGTTAGAAAACGGTGATTAATCAATACCTGCTATGCTGATTAAGAGACTAATAATTATGCCGTTCTGACCAATTATTAATGTTAGTTTCTAGCTGCAAAAAGGATTTTCTAGACTGCAAATGCAGTGGTGTGAAGGGGCTAATTAGTGGAAAGCACGGACAGCAGCCGAGAAGCAGCGCCGTAGCATTTCCTAGGCCGTGGCTAATCCTGGCACAGGGAATCACTCAGTTCCTAATGTGGCAGGCGACCGCTTGTTCCTTCCAGGGCCGCCGGCCGCGGCAGACGGACGGAGCCGGGAATAGAGTGGCACTGAGGCGGGAAACTAACTCAGGAGGATGGGGGCAGTGAGCAGCGGTTTGATAGGTGGCAAATAAGGCAAGAAATAATTAGTAACCACCAGACTCCACTCCCCTCCCAGAGCCAGGAGAGAACCCAGGACTCTGGGCTCCCAGCCCCCCTGCTCTAACCACTAGACTGCACTCCCCTCGGACTCACTAGTTCTCTCCCCTGGGGAGAGAACCCAGGCGTCCTGGCTCCAAGACCTCCACTGTTCTAATCCACCAGACCCCACTCCCCTCCCAGAGCTGGGAGAGAACTCAGGACTCCCAGCCTGGAGCAAAGGACACCTTCCTACCTGTGCCCTGTATCCAGCTCCCATGTGTTGGGGTCAAGCGAGGTGCTTCCTGATGTTAGAATGGGGGGGATGAGCCCCAAATCCTTGTTTGCTTGGTTGGGAGGAGAGGGGCTTTGAGCCTGTACCCCCAGTTACTGCCCCCTGCAGTGAGCGCGGTATGACCCCCCAAGAGGAAGAGCTGGGTGGAGGGGTGAAGCAGCATGGGGGACCCCAGAATGGGGGGACCCAAGAGGGAGGTGCTCTGGGACTCAGCATCCCTGTGCCCCAGAATCGGGGCCCAGGAAGGATCTTGGCCCCCTCCCCCCGCCAGGATGCAAGAGCGATCAGGCGCCATTTTGCTGTTGCATAAACCATTGCGTGGGGTTTGAAACTTCCCCTCTTGGAGGGGGCACAGCAGGCACCAAACAGCACAGCGACCCCCCCCGCCCCAGCTCCAGAACTGGGGACAATGAGGCACAGAGAGATAGAACCCAGGATTCCTGGCTCGCAGCCCCCCCTGCTCTAACCACTAGATCGCACTCCCCTCCCAGAGCCAGGGAGAGAACCCAGGAGTCCTGGCTCCCAGCCCCCTCTGCTCTGACCCCACCAGTCCCCACTCCCCTCCCAGAGCCAGGGAGAGAACCCAGGAGTCCTGGCTCCCAGCCCCCCTGCTCTAACCACCAGCTCCCGCTCCCCTCCCAGAGCTGGGGAGAGAACCCAGGAGTCCTGCATTGCCATAGTGTGAGAAACCCACCTGTGTCTGTGGCGGCAGGGTGGGGGCTCCGGTCAGCGACCTGCAGAGGAGAGAGAGCAAGGAGCTGGTGCTGGGGCTTTTTATGGTTGACCTGAAGCCCTCCCACTATGTGCCCCTCCCCTGCCCTGCACTAGTCATGTGATCTGCTGCCCTCCCCCCCCCAAACCACAGGAACTGGGGGGCCATGGCTCGAAGTGGGGCCTGACAGCGGAAATTCTAGCTCCTTCCCAGCTCCGTGCATAGCTTCACCGCCTGGCCGCGCGGGGTTAACGGACCCAGGCCCGCATGGTGGCAGAAAGGGGATCTCGGCCCAGAAAGGGGAACAATCCCCCCAGCCCCTGTCTCCTCCAGGCCTGTTAAAAGGCCAGGGGTGAGAGTTGGCTTGGGTAGCTTGGCCGGTGCCCCCCCCGACCCACAGCCCCTGCTAGCCCAGCCCTGCCCCCCCCCCAGCTGGGCACCAGCAGAGCTAGGGGGGCGTTGGGCTGAGCTGGCAATCAGGGTTCGCGGGTCGGATGGAGGGCACGCAGAGCTGGGGGGCCAGGGCTGGGCTGACACGCCGCAACTAACAGAGGAAATATATAGACTGTCTGATCAGCAGAGACTGTCGCCATCGCACACGATCTACATAGATCTAACCAGTACCGGAGAAGCCACATACAAGCACAGGCGAACACAAAAACGCCACACAGAAGTCTGCCACCCAGCCACTGAGCGACGGACCAGCAAAGGCCCACGAAACCTCTCCCCAGAGCAGAGGCGGCAGGTCGGGAGTGAGGGGCACCGGCACAGCATAGGGGGTGGGGCTGGGGCGTTGTGTTACTATATGCCCAGGCTGAGTTTCCGGCTCTTCTCGGCATCTGCTCGTGGTTTGCGGGCAGCGGGGCGGTCCATTGGGCGCGGTCTCGAATCGCGGCGTTCATGGAAAAAGTCCAGAGCGGGGGGCGGGGGACGGGTTGTGTGGGTTTCTCCCTGGGCCCATTCTGTTCCTACCGGCGGGGGCTGGGTAGTTTGCGGGGCACCAAGTCTGCAGATGCTGGGCGCATGCTTGGGCGGCGGCAGTGCTGGCCCCTACTAGAGAGGTGGCCCAGGGTGGGTGGCTTAAGGCTGGCTCATGCACCAGCCGTGTCTCGGGGTGGGCGAGGGGGTTGAGGCTCATTGAACCAGTGGTGGGGATGCCCAGGGAGCAACCATCTGCCCCCAACCCAGACAGCCTCCGGGGGAACAAAACCAGCCCCACACCACGGCCCCTCCCCCATCCCATTCCCCCCAGAGCCCTCCAATCCCGTCCCCCACCATCCCCTGCGTGGCCCCCCTCCCCCCTCGGGCGCCTGCAAACCGGCCTGGACTAATAGCAGAAGTCCTCAGCTCAGCCATAACTTATCCTGGCGCCTCGGGGAGGGGGGACGGACGGACGGCTCCTCCCCCCCCCGCCCCCAGGGCCACTTGTACCGAGTACAAGGGCATGCCCATCCCACTGCTCAGGGCCCCTGCGGGACACACGCCTGGGGCTCGACTCTGGGTTCTATCCCGGCTCTGGGAGGGGAGTGGCTGCTGGGTGAAGAGGCAGGGGGGCGGGAGCCAGGACACCTGGTTCATCCCACTGCGGGGCCCCCCAAATGTGCCCCCACCCTCCTCCACCCTGCCGAAAAAGCCTTTTGATCTTGGGAAGCCGCTCCGACTTTTCAGCGTGGGAGCCACTCCTTCCTTCCCACAGCCTGTGACACAACTTACGCTGTCTCTGTGAGCCTCAGATCACACGGCCAACCCTTAGGCGGTTAACCCCACCAAGCCCTGACTCTCTTAGGCTGAGCTCACACAAGCTTCCCGCCCAGCACTGAGTGCAGCCAGCTCTGGGGGGGGACAGAGGACCCCCCCCCCCATGACGCGCCACACCCCCCAACCCCCTCCCTTCAGCCATTTGTCCATGTTCCCCCAGCTCGGGCAGTTACCCGGACCCTCCCATCCCCCAGAGACAGAAGGAGGGGAAGCAGGGACTGGGGGGTCGCTTGTGGGGCAAGGGGCAAGCGGTGGGCGAAGCCCCACCTACACTCTGTGGGCTTCCACCCCACCCCAGCTGTGCTGGTGCCCCTCACTTTCCCAACCCGCGTAACCCTGCTAAGCTCGGCGCCTTGGGATCTCCCCCTTCTCCCCCACCCAACTCTGCCGGTGCCCCTCACCCGACCGTTGCCAGCCGGCCTTTGCCAGCCCAGCCCTGCCCCCCAACAATCTTCTGCCGGTGCCCCCTCACTCCCGACACCGCAGGCCCCTGCCAGCCCAGCCCTGCCCCCCCAGCGTCTGCCAGGGCCCCTGCCCCGCCTTCCACAAATACGTTTATGAATTTTCCATTTCACATTGCTTGCACCAGAATGCGCCCTAAACCGCTAAAATTAGGATGGCGTTGCGGGCTTGCGGGGGGGGGCAGGTGGCAGACCTGCCGTAATGGGTGGCAGGGGCCCAGTGGAGGGGTCGATGGGATGGGGCGAACCTGGGAGCTGTGGGAGGATGCAGGTGCCTTTTTTCTGTCCCCACACCCCGTCCATCTGTCGTACCCTAGCCCAACCTGAGCTGGCCAGGCCAAGTGAGGGGGGCGAACACCGGCAGAGCTGAACGCGGGGGCAGGGGCATACGGCTAGCAGGCCGGGCTGCGGTCCGGGAGGAGGGGCACGGCAGAGCTGCAGGAGGAGGGGCCTGCCTAGCAGGGGGCTTTTTGTTTGGGGTGGGAGTGGAGGGGCACTGTAGAGCTGGGGGGTTAGAGCTGGGGGGGGCAGGTGACTGCGGTCGGGAAGTGAAGGGCACCTGCAGAGCTGGGGGAGGGGGCGGACGTAGGGCTGGGCTGGCAGGGGCTGTGGGTCGGGAGTGAGGGCACCGAAGAGCTGGGGAGGGGCAGGGCTGGGCTAGCAGGGGTCTGTGGGTCGGGGGGGGGACACCCGGCCAAATCCCTACCCAAGCAAATTCCACCCTGCCTTTTAACATTTGGCCTGGAGGCGACAGGGGCTGGGGATTGTCCCCTTTCTGGGCCGAGATCCCCTTTCTGCCACTCATGCGGCCTTGGCGTCCGTTAACCCGCGCGGCCAAGGCGGGTGAAGCTATGCACGGAGACTGGGAGGAGCTAGATTTCCCTGTCAGCCCCACTTAAGAGCCATGGCCCCCCAGTTCCTGTGGTTTGGGGGGGGACCGAGCCGGCAGCCAGTATCACATGACTAGTGCAGGCAGGGGAGGGGCACATATGGAGGGCTCCAAGGTCAACCATAAAGCCCAGCACCAGCTCCTTGCTCTCTCTCTCTGCAGGTCGCTGGACCGAGCCCCACCCTCGCCACAGCACACATGTGGGTTTCTCACATATGGCGATGCAGGACTCACTGGTCTCTCTCCCAGCTCTGAGGGGCGGGACTGCGTGGTTAAGCAGGGACTGGGAGCCAGGACCTTCCTGGTTCTCTCCTGGCTCTGGAGGGAGTGCGGATCTAGTGGTTAGTAGCAGGGAGGGCTGCGAGCAGGAATCCTCGGGTCTCTATCTCTCTGTTTGCCTCATTGTCCCCAGTTCTGGAGCTGGGGCGGGGCGGGGTACGCTGTCTGTTTGGGTCGCCTGCTGTGCCCCTCCAGAGGGAGAAGTTTTCAAACCCCCAGGCAATCGTTTAATGCAACAGCAAATGGCGCCTGATGCTCGTGCATCCTGGCGCGGGGAAGGGGCCCAAGATCCTTCCTGGGCCCGAATTCTGGCACAGGGATGCCTGAGTCCCAGTAGGCCACCTCCCTCTTGGGGTCCCCCCATTCGGGGTCCCCCATGCTGCTGGCCACCCCTCCACCCAGCTCTTCCTCTTGGGGCGTATACCGCGCTCACTGCGGAGGCAGTAACTGGCGGGTACAGGTCAAGGCCCCTCCGTCCTCCCAACCAAGCAAAAACAAGGATTTGGGGTCATCCCCCCCATTCTAACTCAGGACAGCACCTCGACTTGATCCCCCAACACATGGAGCTGGGATACAGGGCACGGTAGAAGTGTCCTTGCTCCAGGCTGGGCGCAGTCCTGAGTTCTCTCCCAGCTCTGAGGGGACTGATTTTTGGGTCGTGGATTCAGAACAGTGGAGGTCTTGAAGCCAGGACAGCCTGGGTTCTCTCCCCAGGGGATTAGAACTAGTGATGTCGCGAGGGGAGTGCAGTCTACTGGTTAGAGCAGGGGGGCCGGAGCCCAGAGTCTGGTTCTCTCCTGGCTTGGAGGGAGGATTCACGTACGGTGGTCTCGCTCATTTTATTCATCTTTTCGACGAGAGTGGAGTGTGTCGAGATGCGAAGCTGTTTGTCCACCGGTTTGGACCAAAATTTCGTGACTACGCGACCTCAGCGCCCTTTCTGTACTCTGCCGAGGTTTTTGTTGCGAAAGTGTTTACTTAAATCGGACATTCCCCACCCAGTAACTGTGTAAGCCTATGTTTGAGTAGTTCGTGTTATTCCAGTATGATCCGTATGGGTAGTGCGCTTCTAGTATTGCAAATTTTCTTGGTTCGTGCTCGTACAGACTGGCATGGTTGGACTTCTGGCATTATGGTCCGTCGCCGCGTCAGTGCAAAGCTTTCTTCCTCCGCAGATGTTCTCTAATGGATTCTCCATACTCAGAGCAGCCTATGTATACTCACTATTGGCGAGTCTGGTGTACTAATTATTTCTTGCCTTATTTGCCACCTATCAAAACCCGCGCTCACTGCTCCCATCCTCCCTGAGTAGTTTCCCGCCTCAGTGCCACTCTTTCCCGGCTCGTCGTCTGCCGCGGCCGGCGGCCCTGGACAGGAACAAGCCGGGTCGCCTGCCACATCTAGGAACTGATGATTCCCTGTGCCAGGATTAGCCGGCCTAGGAAAATGCTACGGCGCTGCGCTTCTCGGCTTGCTGTCCGTGCTTTCCACTACATTCAGCCCCTTCACACCAACTGTGCTTTGCAGTCTA
>NC_133772.1:1817313-1899005 GCF_003597395.2 Chelonoidis abingdonii
CCCCTCACTCCCGACCTGCAGCCCCTGCTAGCCCAGCCCTGGGCTTCCCCCAGCTCTGCCGGTGCCCCTCACTCCCGACCTGCAGCCCCTGCTAGCCCAGCCCTGGGCTTCCCCCAGCTCTGCCGGTGCCCCTCACTCCTGACCTGCAGCCCCCTGCTATCCCAGCCCTCCCCACCCCAGCTCTGCCGGTGCCCCTCACTCCTGACCCGCAGCCCCTGCTGGCCCAGCCCTGACTCCCCCCCTCAGCTCTGCCGGTGCCCCTCACTCTCGACCCGCAGCCCCCCTGACCCCCTAGCCCTGGGCTCCCCACAGCTCTGCCAGTGCCCCTCACTCCTGACCTGCAGCCCCTGCCAGCCCAGCCCTGCCCCCACCCAGCTGTGCCGGTGCCCCTCACTCCCGACCCGCAGCCCCTGCCAGCCCGGCCCTGCCCCCACCCAGCTCTGCCAGTGCCCCTCACTCCCGACCCGCAGCCCCTGCAGCCCCCTACTCCCCCCGGCCAAGTTCTGCTGGTGCCCCTCACTCCCGACACGTAGCCCCCTGCTTTCTGTGGTGTTGGACCCCCGGGTCCGAGACCTTCACCAGTTTTCAGCCCCTGGGTCCCAACCTAAGCGGGAACGTCTCTCCTGGCATTTTTAGCCCAGGGGCTAGATCCTGAATGTGTAAGGCTGGGATCTGAGCCGCGCTGTCCCCATGGGGGTTTGCCGTATGGACATACCTGAAAGATTGGGCTGAACCTGACCCTGTCGCCATGCCTGGGCCATCCCACTTGGGACCAAGTCTCTCCCCCCCAGCCAGCCTCTCGATGGGCGAGATCCAGTTCGGGACCGGTGTTCTCCCCAGGAATTGAAATGAGCAGCGGTGTTCGAATACACCAGAGGGTGAAGGCCGAGGGGTGAGGGCGAAGGGAGGCTTACGGCACCATCGTAAAAAGTGAAAAACGTCTCCCAACCATTTCATTCAATTTCACTCATATTTTAAAATTGTCACGCAAATGGAAACGGGCTCTTCCGGCCTTCTGTGAAGCCAGGCAGTTCCAGCCCTCTTGGGTTCTTCTTGTAATTTGGCACAACTCTGTTAAGGAACTTCTCGTACGCAGGGCGTTCATCTTCGGTGGCTCCTCGCGTGTCTGGGACAGCCAGGCCTTCACGATCTGCTCAGGGTCAGGCAGGAGGCGACGCCGTTCAGAACACAAAACTCTGTTCAATGAGGGGAAAGATGCTGACCTGTAGCTGTGGGGACTGGGAGTAGCAGGAGATGAATCCCGACTTCTCTCCTCCCAGGAAACAGAGCACAGAAATTGGGCCAAACCACTCATGATCATAAGAAGCTGCAGTCAAATGTTCACTCATTCATCGTATGACGTTCCACTGCGTGTTCAAGTTCTCTCTTCTGTCCTGATCACATGGCAACACAATGCTGGTAGCACCTCAATCCACTCAACTGTCGGTGGTTTACAGGACAGGCATCTGTAAATCCTACACAGAGGTTGATAGAATCCAAAAGTGGCTGTTGTAGATTTGTAAGAATCAACTCTGTGTACTTGACTTTTCCAAACCCTTATTGTCCTCTTCACCTAAGGATTCAGTAAAAGTTCCTTCATTAGTCAACTTCCAGACTGAAGTCTATGCTTCTTCCAGTACGTCTTCAATGGATAGCTCTCTGGTTGATCCAAGGGTAGCTTCCATTGCTGGATGAAGAGCTCCTACTGTTGTAGCAGGTGCCTGGAGAGCATTGTATAATGACCCAAGTGGTTTCAACAGAAGATTTTCAAGAGGGAGAGTGGAAATAGTCTTCCTGAACATAGTAGTGAAAGTAATCCGCCAGCCTCACCACTTGGATCCATCCCATCTTGGTAGATACTTTCCCAAGCCAGTAATAACAGCTGGAGTAATTTTAAGACAACAGCCAAAGATTGCTCATGGGAAGGCCAGAGGTTTTTCCCAGGTTGGACTAATTTGAAGTTCAGTCCCAGTGTAGCTTCTATATTCTCCAAGATATTCAGTCTTTTTGGACTCTTGCTGAAAAAAAGAACATAATGAAGATGTTAAATGTGTAGCTTTTTAAATGCCTTTTGAAGAGTCAGCAGCTCGTACTAGAGCTGGTTGGAGTAGACGGCCTCTGCAGTGTGTCTCGGAGAGATTAGGGTCACACTTTTCTCTGAGTCCTGTGACACCTTATAGACTAACAGACGTATTGGAGCATGAGCTTTCGGGGGTGAATACCCACTTCGTCGGCTGCATCTGTAAGATGCCACAGGACTCTTTGCTGCTTTTACAGATCCAGACTAACACGGCTCCCCCTCTGATACTTTTCTCTGAGTAAAGCTTGTGTCCACCGTGTCTCCTGGAGAAGTTTGCAGCTCCATCAAATGCACAAGGAGCCGTCTGTTTGGGGCCCAATTGACAAGCATTTAACTCTTGTATGATGTGGGTTGTCACAGATGCAACCGATGCATCTATAACGTGAACATCTAGAAATGCATCTACTGACCCTCCACGGAGAGCATGCTAATGTATGCAATGACTTAATGCTTGGTGAGCATTTGCACTGGTGCGTTCATTGGCCATGCTGGACGTTTTCTGAGTGTGGTGTAAGGGGTGCGTCACGGTTTCTACTGCTGAGCCTTTCGCCTGCTTCTCACCACTCAGCTGAGCGTCGTGCAGAAAGCTAGTGAGCCTTTGCCAGGCTTGGTAGGAACCAGTGTCCAACAAGTGCTGATGCCCTTAACGTTGGCCTCCAGTTTGCAGTGGGGGGGTGGATCGCAGCCATGTTTGTCTGCACACACTGTGTTGGGGCTCCAGCGTTCTTAACAGCCTCATGAGGCACGTCTAAAATTGGCTTTGACAGTGACTGGCTTACAAGGCTTTCTGCAGCGCGCTGTGGGGCCCAAGCTTGGTGTTTTGCAGCCTTTTCGCGTAGATGGTCAGCATTGGCTTTGCTGATCGGTCTGGCAAAGCAAGCGCCTCCACTTTTACTATATTAATCCACGGTACGCCCACATCGTGAACCCTGCATGCAGGTCTGGTCACCCCATCTCAACAGAGACCGACTGGAGTTGAAACAGGTTCAGAGAAGGGCAACAACGCTTAGGGGCATGGAACAGCTTCCATATGAGGAGAGCATGCATCTGACAAAGTGCGTATTCACACACGAAAGCTCATGTTCCAAAACGTCTGTTAGTCTATAAGATGCCACAGGATTCTCTGCTGCTTAAAAGACTGAGACTGTTCAGCTTGGAAAAGAGGCCACTAAGGCGGGACATGATTGAGGTCTATAAAAGCCTGACTGGTGTAGAGACAGTAGATAAGGAAGTGTTATTTACTCCTTGTCATAACACAAGAACTAGAGGTCACCCAATGACGTGAATAGGCAGCAGGTTTAAAACAAACAAAAGGAAGTATTTCTTTACACAACACACAGTCAACCTGTGGAACTCCTTGCCTGAGGATGTTGTGAAGGCCAAGACCATAACAAGGTTCAAGAAAGAACTAGAGAAGTTCCTGGAGGCCAGGTCCCTCAATGGCTATTAGCCAGGCTGGGCAGGGATGGTGCCTGTAGCCTCTGTTTGCCAGAAGCTGGGAATGGGCGCAGGGGATGGATCACTGGATGATTCCCTGTTCTGTTCATTCCCTCTGAGGCACCTGGCACTGGCCATTGTCAGAAGACAGGACACCGGGTTAGATGGACCTTTGGTCTGACCCTGTATGGCTGTTTTTATGCTCTTATGTAAAAATTAATTACAGTAATTAAACTGTTTAGTACAGAAACTTCCCCAGATTCTGACCTCTCGTGATGGCGCTGAGGTGAGATAACAGCCTTGGCAAATGATGCATTTTAAAAATCTTTGGCCTACTAGCAAACGTAAATGTATAAACATTTCCCAGGCACAAATCTCGCATCCTGGAGCAAAGTCACTGAACCGTAGTCCAACCAACAAATGCTCCTTTAGCACCGTGCCCCTCCCGCCTCCCTCCCTCGCCCCCCATGCAGCGGCGTGGTCGGCAGCGACCCAGAGGCACATTCGCGTGAGTTCATCTCCCAACCCTGGCAGGTGAGCGGGGACAAGGCACCTCGCTCTGGCAGCTGTTTGTCGTGCCTCCGTTCGCTCCACCGCTCTGTCCCTGATGGCCCTGTGCCCTCACCTGCGACCTGTGAGTCGGGCTCCTGAGGTCCCACCAGCTCTGGGATTTCAGCTCTCGGGGGAACCTCGCTGCTAGTGCAGACTGGGCCATCTCTTCCACCCGAACGCCGTCCCGCAGCAGGGCCAAGCTCTGCGAGCTGGTTATCAGCGATTGCAGCTCTAGTGACCACTTCACAAACCACAAAGTTCTCTGGAGCTTCCCCAGCTCTTTCCTTAAACCAGGCACCTGTGAACCTCAGGCAGAACCTGCACCACCAAGCAAAACACCTGTCCCCCCATCCCTCTCTCTCTTCACTAGCCCCTGCTTTAGCAAGTGCAGGTCAGTTGGGGGTGATCAGGGCTTAATTTGTGATGGAAAAGTTGCCTGGGCTCAAGCAATTTTTTTTTTTCCTTTCATCACTGATGCACCAAGCCCAGAGATACCAGGGCTCTGAATAGCTGAGTCTAGAGGTGCCAGGGCTCTGACCTCCTGGACCCAGAGGTGCCGGGGCTCTGAACTGACACAGATTAAGCACTGAGGGTGACCCCACTCAATCGGGACAGGCTACGCACAGTTCTGCTGCCCTTTCCTCATACAATACGGCTAACACCACTGCATTCCCCCTACATTCAAATTTTTTATTAAAGCTCATGTTAAAATGATCCCAAAACAGAGCGTGTCTGTGCATCCAGGCATAACACTCAACTTATGCAAAATTATCCATTAAAAGTCATAAAATACACATAGTACGTAATCTGCTCTAGCCCAAGCGTCGGGGAATAAACTGAATCATGTGGTTTAGCTATTAGCAGCCAAGTATTCGGGTGCATCACTCACAAAATAGCATGAGAGCTGGTGGCAGGCAGGCTTGTCGTTCAGTCACGGAGAACTGAGTTTAGGTTGTGCCTCAGCGAACACAATCCCCATAGTTCATTGCCTTTGTGACACCCGCCAACGCGGCTCAGTTGGGCACCACAGCGCGATACCTAGGCAGTGTGGGGGCGTTCGTGCAAACGCAGCCGGGGCCTGCCGCCTTTCCTAGTGCCGCACTAGCTGTCGGGGGCGAGCTCATTCAGACCCCGCTTACAAAGCGTAACCGTGAGATGAGGCGATTGGTCAACGGCCGCACCGACGGTGTCATAAAACCCAGCGGCTGGTGGGTGGGAGCTAGGCTGCGGGTCACACGTTTCAAACCGAGTGGCCCCTTTCAGGTACAAGTGTTTGAGCACATGCTTGTTTCACTTGCCATTCGAATTGCCAACAACGAACTTGGCAACTAGTTGACCACTGGGGAGGGGGTGATGGGGAATTCATGGGGGACCCCAGAGCCAGGAGGTGGCAGGAGCTGGGAGGAGGCTCGCCGGAGACCAGAGCAGCCTTTTGCAGAGCACCTGGTGCTCCCAGCTGGGCTCAGTATGGTGTGGGGTTGGCTGGGCTGGCCCCTGGGGTTCACCTTCACCACCCCGCCTTCTAGCGAACCCAAAGCTGGCCAGTTGTTCCTGGTGAGATGAAATGGGCCGTTCCTGTCACGCTGTATGTGGCCACTGCCTGCCTCAGTTTCCCTCTGGCCTTTGCGGTGCCCAGAGGGTGCCAGCTGCTCCTGGCTGGCACTGGAGTGCGTCCCACAGGGCTGGTGGGGCCTTGACGGAGCTGGGTGTGAATCCCCCCTCAGTTCGGCAGCGGGTCCAGTGACAAGGGTGCGTGTGTGTGCGGTGGAGGGATTTTCCTGGTCCGGTTGCTGTTGGTGGATGAGATGCTCCCCTGGCCAAGGGACTCAGCCTGTGTCAGAGCAACGTCCTCTGCGCTATTCAGCCCGGGCCCGGCCGGGGGCTTCTATCGCAGCCTCATCAACCCCTCCATCCCCCGGAGGGTCAGTGGGGTGTCAGGAGCCAGAAATTGGTGTGTCTAAAGTGTATGATTTTTTTTGGTGGGGGGACTAGAAAGACAAGGACCCCTCCCCTGCAACAGCTCCGGAGACAGCAACAGGCTGGCAATCCCATAGGCAGAGTTGGGGGGTGGGGGGGGCTGGTGCTTTTGGGGGTCTGAGCTTTGTGTTGGGGTGGGAGCCGAATTCTCTGCCTTACAGAGAGATGGGGGCTGCTGTTTGCCATGTGGCTAAAATACACCCCCCCCCCCAGGCCTGTTCCGGCTTGAGCCAGGGAGGGCTGAGACCCAGCCGGGATGTGCGGGGTGTTTTGAGTTTGAGCCGGGGAGGTTTCCCACACCATGGATGGGGGGTGGGGGGCGGCTGGAGTGCTTGATTTCCCCATGTGACCCCCCCCACATTAACCCCCCCTTGGTTGGTCAGCCCCCCCTTGTAACCCCCCCACCGTGACCACATGGCCGCACATTGACCCATTGGGCGCCTGCTCCCTCCCCGCCCCCTTGGCCCAGCTGTTACCCATATGATCTCTTGACCCCAAATTGACATTTGCTTCTGGCGCCCTGATGCCTTCCTGACCCCACGGTTACCCTGTTGTGACCTCGTGTGATCCCACAGTGCCCCTGTTGTTACCCCATGTGACCTCGCTCGACCCCCTCTGGACCATATTCTAGGCCCCGGGGGTCACTCCCTGGCTCAAAGCCAGGCAGGTCCCTTCACTGCTCCCAGCCCTGTCTGCAGACCACGGGGGGTGGGGGCTCAGACTCAGGGGTAAGAGCAGGGGCTGGGTTATAGGGGAGCTGGGCGGCACCCCGGTAGGAGTCGTGGGAATGGGGGAGCCAGTGCTATAGGGGAGTCCTGGGGCATCCCAGTATGAGTGGTGGGACTGGGGGGCCCTGTGTTATAGGGGAGCTGTGGGGCATCCTGGTATGAGTGGTGAGAATAGAGCACCCCGGTCTGAATGGTGGGAATGGGGGACGCTGTTATAGGGGAGCCGTGGGGCACCCCGGTCTGAGTGGTGGGAATGGGGGACCCTGTTATAGGGGAGCTGTGGGGCACCCCGGTCTGAGTGGTGGGAATGGGGGACCCTGTTATAGGGGAGCCGTGGGGCACCCCGGTCTGAGTAGTGGGAATGGGGGACTCAGTGCTATGGGGGGCCCTGGGGCACCCCTGTATGAGTGATTGGGAATGGGGAATCCAGTGCTATAGGGGAGCTGCGGGGCACCCTGGTCTGAGTGGTGGGGATAGGGCACCCGGTGCTATAGGGGAGCTGCGGGGCACCCTGGTCTGAGTGGTGGGAATAGGGCACCCGGTGCTATAGGGGAGCCCTAGGGCACCCCAGTATCACTGATGGGCCTGGGGGCATGTCACAAACACCATGAGCGGCACTATGTCCCCCCAGCTTTGGAAGAATCCTATAGAGGAGCCCCTCTCTCCAACATGCCAGACCCCCAGGGGTTCCCACATCCTCCAGGGTTGGCGCCGCGTGTCCTCCAGCAGCCCCCGCTTGCCCCTCGCCCCCAGGTCCTTTGGTCTTGGGGCTTGGCCCAGCTTCCCCGTCCTCGGTGATTTCCCACCGCGCTGGCTCCAGTCCCGTTCCGTTGCCCCGCGAGCCGGGTTTGAGCCCTGTTCCTTCGCAGTGTAGATGCTGCCCTGCCGGACGGCTGCTCCGGGATCCCAGGAAACGTTGCCCCCAAGGCCATGGGCTGACCTGTGGCAGTGCCGGCCAGCTGGGGCCAGAGCAGCCCTGTTTTGGGGGGCGGCTGAGTGGGCTCCGACCCCCGGCTGCATTGTAGACATTGGAGAGGTTAACGCAAGTGCTGCTAGCCCCAAGGTTATGCTGCACTGTGGACAGACCTTCCCAGCTGCCCTGCGGGCAAAAGTCATCCCCCCCGCTGGGGAAACCGAGGCACAGGCAGCCTTCATAAAGTGCAACAACACATTCCCCGCCCAGGGTTTGAACTGTGCAAGCCGCTGGGCGTCAGGGGCCCCCCAGAGAAGAGAAAAGCAGCTGAGACACTGCTGCTGGTAATGGATACACCTGGGCAGAGCATGGCGCAGCCATGGTGGGTTCTCGTAACCGAGACACACCAAACTGCAGCCCACCGGCGGGGCAGGGATGGCTCTGTCCCAGGGGTTGGATTCAGGCCAAAGGGGGCCTTCCAATGTGGGGGAGCCCCCTGCATCCCTGAGCCACGAGAGCCCGAGACACACGGCTGGGTGAGGACCAGGTGTGCACGGTGACTAACCTACCCCAACCCCCCAAAGGCTCAAGAGGTGGCTCTCTGCCTCCCCCGGCTCGGGGGAATGGGTGCCCCAAGCTGGCTGACCCTGGGGAAAGGTGGGTCCCCTGCCCCTTTCCTCCCTGGCAGACGAGGGGAGGAGGTGGTGGCAGGGCCTCAAATCACTGGCTAAGACACCTGGGGTTTCTCTGGCTGAGGGCAAACATAGGGATCTTCCCCCACTGGGGAAACCGAGGCACGCAGGAGTCATAAAAATGACAAAATTCCTGTCGTCACAAGGCCCCTCTGGTACAAGGGTGTCCTGTGGCACCAGAGATGGGAATGGGGGGCTTTATGTTATAGGGGAGCCCTGGGCACCCCAATATCAGAGATGGGAACGGGGGCCCCTCTGTTATGTGAGCCCTGGGGCACCCCAATGTCTGTGATGAGAAGGGGGGTGACCTGCTGGTAATAAAGAGGAACTGGGAGAGACAGCACGATCAGAGGGGGTGCTGTGGGGTACTGGGTAGAAGAGATGGGGGGCTGGCATGGTCAGAGAGGTGGGACACCTTGCTGGTTTTTCAGGTTCAGGGGAGGCAGCCCCAGGATCCCCCAATAAGACAAAGGTTTGCGGAGCTCCAGAGGAGTATGGGGGATCCCCGGAGAACCCCCTGCCTCGGTGTCAGACCCCAGACCCAGGTAACACAAAACCAGCCAAACCTTTATTGTCTCCAAACTGAAGAGAAGGTGGATTTCGGGGGGGCTGGTGAAGGGGGTTTGATCCCAGGCAGGGAGGCGAGGGCTGTGTGTTGGGGGGCCGGGGGAGACATCCTGTGGGGACAGGGTGGGTCTCTGCGCCCTCCCCCTGATCTCACTGCACGGCCTGTTCATTTGCGCTGCTGCTGGAATCTTGGGGTTTCATGACGTCGGGGAGCTCCGGGGGGCTGGAGAAGGGGTCGATGCGGAGAGTCTCGAAGGAGTCATCTGGAGAAGGAGAGAGGGTCAGAGAGGCAGGATCAGCCCCCCAGGCTCCCCACGGCCTCTTCCCCCCAAGCACTCACCCCCGGCTCGGAAAGCCAGGCCCACTGTGGCCGGGGCCTGGGGCCGCGCCGTCTGGCTGGTGAAGCCGCAGTCTCCCAGGGTCTTGCTGTCGTCTAGCAGCTGGTCATCCTGGGACAGAGAGCGGAGCAGCGCCGCATGAGCCGCAAAGATGCAGCTGCCTCTGGGGCGGGGCAGCTGGGGAACCACCGCATATAACACAGCACAGGGACTGATGGCCAAGGGGAGAGCGCCCCCTGCCTGCTCCCCTCAGCACGTGACCCCTGTCGAGCCCCTGGCCCACAGCCTCCCCTGCCCAGCCCCCCCTGCCCGTAGCCCCCCTACCCACTACTCCCTGTCCCCTGGCACTCCCTGCCCCAGCCCCCACCAGCCCCTGCCCAACTCCCCTGCCCCATGGCACCCCCTGCCCAGCCGGTCCCACCAGTCCCATATGCCCCATGCACGCCCCCCTGCAGCTCCACCAGGTCCCCTACCCACATCCCTTGCCCTCATTGGCACCCCCTCGCCCCGCCCCAGCCCCATGGCACCCCTGCCCGCCCCCACCAGCCCCTTAACCCAGTCCCTGCCCTTGGCGCCCCGCCCCGCACCTTGTAGAAGCGCTGCTCCTCGGGGGCCGCTTTGAGGATGCCTCCGATGCGCTCAGCTCGTACCGGGTGCTGACCTGGCGTCGGCTGAAGATGTTGTTTGTCGGCGCCGGATATTCAGACACGTCCTGGGGGCAGGCGGACACGCGGCTCAGGCCGGGCCCGGTACGCGCCTCATTTCCCCACGCTCAAGCACGGGCCCCCGTGGCCTCCCCCGGGAGCGCCTCAGTTTCCCCGCCGGCTCAGGCGCCGGGCCTTTGCGTGGCTCCCGCCCCGGGACGTGCTCCAGTTTCCCCGCCGACGCAGCGCTGCGGCCCCACGTGGCCTCCCCCCGGGACGCGCTCTCAGTTTCCCCACCGGCTCAGACGCTGGGCCCTGCGCGGCTCCCGCCCCGGACGTGCCTCAGTTTCCCACCGGCTCAGCGCTGGCCCTGCGCGGCCTCCCCCCCGGAGTGCCTCAGTTTCCTCGCCGGCTCACGCCGGGCCCTGCGCGGCCCTCCCCCGGGACGTGCTCAGTTTCCCGCCGCTCACGCGCCGGCCCTGCGTGGCTCCCGCCCCGGGACGTGCCTCAGTTTCCCGCCGGCTGAGCCCGGGCGGCTCCGGCAGGTCCGGGGGCGGGGTCCCGGCGGTGGGGAGGGCGGACCAGGGGGAGGGGGGGGTCGTCTCCTCCTCGCCTACCATCCCGGCCGCTCCCCGCTCGCCCAGACGCAGCCGCAGCCCCCGGCTCCGCCACCGTCCCAGCCTGCACCGCGCGACCCGCGACCCACGGCGCGCGACCCCACGCTGGCCGCCATCTTGGGAGAGGCAGGGTCAGCGGAGCGGCAGGACCAATGGAAGGGGGAAACGGCCTGGCGGGCGGCCATGCTGGGAAGGTCAATTTGTTAAAAATGCGTACGCGGGCGGCCATGTTGGGATGGTCACGTCAGCGTCTGGCCGCCATAGCGCGGAGAGGTGACATGTTGAGAAGGTCGTGTGCCAATTCGCCATCTTGGAAAGGTCAAAGTTCAAGGAAGGGAGGGGACCACTTACCCGCAGCCATTTTGAGAAGGTCCAATGACCTTTTGCGAACCCTGCCTTGTCGCCATGTTGGGAAGGTCAAGGAGTGGGGTGAGCCCGGACGCCTGGGTTCTATACCCCAGCCCTGGTGGCTGCACAGACCCCCTCCCGAGACTGAGATCTGTGAGCCAGACCCAAGCCCCTTCCCCAACGTTTAGCCAAGACATCCGAGCAGCTCCCAGCCAACGTGCCGCTCGGGTGTCTTGGTGACTTTCTCGGTGGCGAACTTCCCTCTGAACAGTGCCGCTGCCTGTGACACCATTCCTGCCTCCCCTTCCCCACTGGGCTTCCGCAGCCGACCGGCTGGCCTCGAACCTCCTCACTGGCCTCGAATTTCCAGCTCCGCCAAGCTCGCCTTGGCCCCTCCAGCCCCTGGCCCGTCCCCCCTGCTTCATATGGCAGTGAGAGCCCCCTGTGTCTGCATGTGGAGACTGGCCGCCATGCAAGCCCGGTTGCTGTGACAAAGGCACGGGCTACAGCTGTTGGAGAGAAGACAGAACGGATCCGTCGGGATAATCCACGCAGTGCAGCGCAAGGGGGCGTTGTGATGCCGACAGACCCTGGGGGTCGGTGGGTGGTATCGAACCTGGGACTTCCTGCAGGAGCTAAAAGCCACATGGTCCTTAGCTAAGGCTGTAGAGCAAACTCCTTTTCTCTCTCTCTCTCTTAGTGGTCTCGGTGCCACTAGATGGGCCAGAACACCCCATCCGGGAGGTGTGTACGTTACAGCTGCATGTCTGAATTCCCAGTTGGGACCCGGGAGGGAGTGGGACATGGGGGCACATAGGGGCAGATGCCAGAGCAGGCTGCGATGCTTCCGCTGACTAACCTGCCCTGCCCTTTGACAATAAAGGTACCCCAGCGCACAGGCACTGGCTGACTTTTATTTTTCTCAGTGGGTGCTCCACCCCCATTCTGCCCCAAAGCCCCGCCTCCACTCGGCCCCTTCCCTGAGGCCCCGCCCTCACTCTGCCTCTTCCTACCCCTGCTCCGCCCCCTTCCCAAGATCTCCCTCCAGCTTGCTGCCTCCAGTGTCTCCTGCCAGCTGCGGCGGGTGGGTGCTGAGCACCCCCTATTTTTTTCCATGGGTGCTCGAGCCCTGAAGCACTCGTGGCATCGGTGCCTATGGCCCAGCCCCGAGTCCCTTCCGAGTGTCACCTGTGGTGTCTAGCCACTGAGCCTCCGTTCCCAAAGCACCAGCAGACCCCACTGATTCCAGAAAGAACAGAGCTTCAACTGGAAACAGGTGGGAGAGATGGGAACAACTGGTCACGTACAAAACAAACCAGAAAACACAAACTAGGACCTACCCCGATCAATAGTCACCTTTCCTCGCTAGCAAAGTAGCATGTGTCACCCCCAAATTCACTCCTTTGCTTGCCCCATGGAACCAGGACACCTCTGAGTCCCCACCCATCAAGATACGCACAGAGAGGCTTTCTCCACCTGTGAGCTGCTGGACCAGTCGCTTGTCTCCATTCACAGACAGGGACAGCCCCTCGCTGCCTTGTCGTTCTGTTTCACCTCCATCCGGTTCCAATGGTTTGCCATTGTCTTGGAGGGTTTCCACTGACTTCTTCAGGGCTGGGACAAGGGTAGAGAACTGAACCGTGAATTCCATCACCCCCGTTACTGGGGAAGGGTGATCGCTGCTACCTGAATGGGCCACCACTGAGCCATCTGATTCCCTGGTGACAATCTTGCACTCCAAGACCACCAGGGCTCACATTTCAATGTTAGTTACATTATTCCTTAAATATGACCTGTCCACACATCTCGCAGTGATTCAGAGTTTCTATCATAGAATATCAGGGTTGGAAGGGACCTCAGGAGGTCATCTAGTCCCACCCCCTGCTCAAAGCAGGACCAATCCCAACTAAATCATCCCAGCCAGGGCTTTGTCAAGCTGGACCTTAAAAACCTCTAAGGAAGGAGATTCCACCACCTCCCTAGGTAACACAGTAACTCACAAGTTTTCAGTAGAGACCTCATGTGCAGCTCTGCTGCTGGTTTTCTAACTCTGAAAATACGTATTATAGATTCTTACTCTTCGTACCCGCTCTCCTTACTAATAATGATATGCGTCTTTATTGCAAAGTCGGTTGGTTAGTGTGGAAAGCGCAACTTCACGCCGTGTTTCACCAGGGCAAAGTAAAGTCCCACATTTACTATGGTTGTGCTTCATACTGGTTTTTAACAACCTCGTATTAAATAGGCTGTACGAGGGTTGTGCACTCGGGGAATAATACTAGCAAAATTTGTGCTTGTTCTGAAACCAAAGGCCCACATCCACATGGGGGAAAAGCAGAATAACCATGTGCCAGCATCGCTGTACCCTGGAGTGCCGTGTAAATTGCTGACACTTGTTTCCAAATGTGCCTTTTTAAAATGGGTTTCTTAAAAAAGTGACGTTGGATGCTTAAGTTGTTTGTGATTTAGGGGCATAAGCACTGAACTTTTTTTTTTTTTTGAGAAAATGTATGCGTGACCTGGGGCGGGTAGGGGAGGCGAAGGGGTGTGTGGTTTTTCTAAAAGTATTTTGTTGCAAACTGTTTGGGTTTTGGATGCTTACAGGGTGCCAAACGTGGGCCGTGTATGTTTTGAAATGGTTATAAAAGTTGGTTTTCCTATTTAAAATGTTTAGGAACATGTGCGGGTGGGTTTTCTGCAGTGCTTTGTTGCAATTGCCGACTGCTTTTGAGCACTTAAAATACTAGGAGATTTTTTTTCACTCTGTGCAAATGTATGTTTTAAAACGAGACAAAAAATTAGTTTTGATGCTTAAATTGCTTGTGATTTAAGGGCACAGGAAATGTGTCTTCCCCCTTCCCCACCCAGGAAAATGTACGTGTGATCTCAGGAAAGGAAGGGGGATAAAAGTGTGTTTTTAAAAAGTATTTTGTTGCAAACTGTTTGGTTTTGGATGCTTAAAATACTAGTTTTGTTTTACTCTGTGCAAAACTTGGGGGCGGGGGAATTGTTTGTGTGTGGGTATTTTACAGTCTGAAATTGATCGTGTAACGCAGTGACTTTTAAACAGCCCCAACGCAACAACCCCCACCCCCCCCAAATTAGCACTTGATTTTTCACTTTCACACAAACGTTTCCTGTGTCTTGTAATCATGTTGACTCCCCACAGTCCGGTCAAAACAAGAGAAATCCTTAGACCCGAGTGCAAAGAAGCCAAAAGAAAAAGAATGAGAGGAGAGAGACTCTTCAGGATCAACTGTCGACAGATGGTCGAAACCTAGTAAATATGTTTTGATGATTTGTTTGGTTGCTTAACTGGTTTTGTTGTTAAGCAAATGCCTAGGTGTGGGTAGGTTTCAGTGAGAGGCAGAGGTTATAGATTATAGAGTTAAGGGTTTGTTTGTGAACGTTGTTTATTTGATGCTAAATTGGGTCATCTTTTTGCTAATCAATCCTGTGTAACTCTCTCGACCTGCCGCAGTCACAGCTAGGAGACGTGGCCAGCAGAACCACCGAACAACCAGGCATCTGCCCAGCCCGTTAACAACACGGCCAGCAGATGAGCGCAGACAAAGCATCAGGCCAACTCAAACCTTGGCTCCGGCCAGCCAAAACTAAGACTCAAAAATCAGCATGCCAGCCACACTTTGAGCTCCTCTGCGGTTCACACCACACCGAGCCCTGAGAAAGCTGTGAGCAAAAACACGAAGGCGGGTGTGCGCTTTAGGGCGGTGAATAGAAAAACCCCAGGGCTGAAAACACACACAGCGCCAGGGTGGCTATGGGCTGCAGAAACATGATTGCAACAATTCCTCTCGTCAGGTCTTCTCTCGTTAATACCAGCAGTAAGGATTTTGGAGACTGGAAGCAAACATTGACGATGGATGTTCTGTCCCTGAGTACCGACCCTTTGAGTAACTTGGAAAGCAGAGTGGATAAAAATCAATGATTTAAAAAAAAAAATCAGTTTTTTTTTTAAATTTAAATTGGATTTTTTTGATAAAACGTTTTTCAAGGAAAACACCTATCTAAAGATAGTTTTAATTAAGATACATTATAGCTCAAAGATCTCGCCTCGTGGAATAGGGATTAAAAATTCTAATTCGATAGTATGAGACAATGTATTCATGTCATGTTTAAGAAAAGGTTTGTAAATGAGTTCCAACAGTTCATAGACCCAATTTTATGGGGTTCCAGGGGCTGCTGTATAGATTATTTAGGTTAATCTTTTTATCTACCCAATGGGACTCAGTGCTCAGTCTAGAAGATACCCGGGGCGGTCCCAGGCACCAAGCGCGTGCCTGGGCAGCAAGCTACGGGGGGCGGCTTGCCGGTCCCTGCGAGGGTGGTAGTCAGGCTGCCTTTGGCGGCGTTTGTGTGGGATGTCTGCCGGTCCTGCGACTTCGGTGGCAATTCAGCGGTGGGTACGCCGAAGACGCAGGAACGGCAGATCTCCCACAGGCATGCCGCCGAAAGCCACCTGACTGCCGTGCTTGGGGCAGCAAAATACATAGAGCCGCCCCTGAAGATACCAGCAGAAATGCTTAGTTTTGCAGTTCTCAGACTGTGGATTTGTGTCTCCAGAGGTAACATAGTTGTTAAAAGCAAAATGTTTTAAATGCAAAAATGTTTTAAAATAAATAAATAAATAATATATAGAGGTGAGAAATAACAGACCTCCTCCCTCTTGTCCCTCTGCAAAATTGTGGAGACTGCGTCAATCCCTCACCTCTCTCTAAAAGTGCAAAGTTTCAAAAAGTTCAATGAATAGAAGATTATTGGGGGTGGAATAGATCTGGACAAGGAGAAGATGTCTGGAGGTAATTGTGAGAAGTGAGGGACAGATGCTTTTTTGTTAAAATATTGTATGTTTGCTGCTGAAAAAAAAAATCCAGAATACTTAACATTGTTGTTTTAGTTAAATAAAACAATTGAAATGTCTGTCTGGTGATGTTCTCCTCCTAATACAGCGCGGCAAGAAAATCCTCCAAATAGTTATGATCAAGCTGTTCATCTCCCAGTGACTTCATAAATATCTGCTTCAGTTACCTTTGGTAAATGAAATGACCAAACAATCATTCATTTTCTGATACAGCTGTAAAACTCATCTGAAAAGTTTTCAAAATAAATCACGGTTTAAAAATCTCTAGTGTGTACTTCCTAAAAACGAAACCTGCATCTATCTCTGAGTTGTGAAGAATATGTATTAACGTTATGACAACCAACAAGAATGCGTTTTTATGTAGAAAACCGTCATTAAATCGAGTCTTCCTGACTAGTGATTTAAATAAATTTGATTGAAATCAAATCCATCCGGTTGGAAGGACTGATAAATGTACAAAGTCTATGCTGGTGGCAGTCAAAAATGGGTTTTTTTAAGAGGAAACGGTAGCACTGCCCACACGGGCCTAGGCATGGAGCTCATGGCCATGCGGATAACGGGGTTTGAACACATGAGGGTCTGCGCAGGGTTGTAGAGGGGGCGCTCACCGGCAGCAGTTGGAATGAGTGTTTGGATCTGCAGAGTTTGGGGGACAAACAGCCGCCTGCTGAAACTATGAACTAGAGTCACCGTAAAAAAACAAAAATGTAGAAAAGTCTGAAGGGGTGGGGAGGAGAAAACACAATGGTATGACTGAGAATGAGGAGTGGGATCACAGAGAGGCTGAATTCGAGAAGTCCACGTAGCAGGGTTCCCATCTGCTCGCGAGAGACCCCGGCCCTGATGATCAAACAGTGGCTGATGCAGAAGAGCCCCTCTCAGCAATGGGGTTTCTTGCCAGAACTTTCCAGTGCAGCTAGTTCTCATAGACTGTAAGGCCCAAAGGAACCATCCGGGTCATCTAGCCTGACCTCCCGCATGTTGGAGGCGGTGCTAGTGGAATGACAACGTTACAATCGATTGTTTCGGTTTTCAGTTCAAACCAGAGCACCCCACGGCCCATGCAATGGAGGTCTTCGGTTTTTTTCCATTTCAACCTGTTACTTTGATGCTTCACGGTTTGGTTCTCAATCGAAATGGACATCGGAGAGCCATAGCAAACACCTCCCCAAAAAATGCCCCCCACTTTGAAATGCTGGACAGGGAAGAGTTTGTTCTACCAGCGTGTTTTATAAATGTGGGAGAGGCATGCGACCCTGGGCAACGGGTCGGTGTTAGAACGGCACTGATTTTGGAAACAATGTGATTTTTCAACCGCATTTTTGCGGATTTTGCGAGGCTAGAAAGCCTGACCCAGAGTGTGCCACGAACTCTCGAGGGATTATTACACCTGATGATTTAGTTGGGGTTGGTCCTGCTTTGAGCAGGGGGTTGGACTAGATACCTGCCAAAGTCCCTTCCAACCCTGATATTCTATGATTCCATGACCCACAGGGGTGTCTAAACTGCCGAGCTTCTGTTTGATTTACTACCAATCTGAGCTCCTCGTCCCCCTTTTGGGCACGTGAATGGGCCTTAGTCCTAATTACTGACAATCTTTCCAGCCCCCAGCAGGGCCTAATATCTTCAACCCTGCTGGAAAGTGAAGGAAGCGTCACCCCTAGACCTGGTCTTATAGCGCCGCTGAACGAGATAGAGGCGCCTCCGGCGGGTCGATGGGGCCGGGTCAGCGCTGCTGAGCTCAAGCGGGTGTGTCACATGTCCGGGCTTTACACAAAATGCGAGAGCTCCTTGCTTGTCCTTTAAACTCACCTCGCTGGTTTTATTCCCTCCCATTTCTCCTGCAGGCATTTCAAGCTGCGAATCCATCCCTTTTCTTAAATACCCAGGATCAGGCAAGCTATTGTACTGAACCGACATACGGCCCTTGAAAACGAACCACCCTGCCCCATCAAACCCTTCCTCTTATCCAAGGCCCCCGGAACGGAAACACGGATGGTCCCAGAGGCCTTTTCAAGAGATATTGTTATTCACAGGTGCCAAGTTTTCTTAGGTTTGTCCCGGCACCATCCTCTGACTTCATCCTTTTGGATTTCTTACAAATCCTCTTTTTCCTAAGCAGGGCTCTGTGAGGTTCGGGCAGGCAGTGTAATGCCCTAAGCCGGGAGCCTTCGATTTTCCTAATTCTCTTTAAACCACCGTCCGAGGCGCTAGCACTTTGCACAGTGTTTACAGAGGGGACACCGTGGGCTACATTTTGGTGGGTTAAGCACAGAGATTGCATTTGCTGGGGAACCTACGGCTTCTTCCTAGGCCCAGGTCAGCACACAGGCTGGCGCTGGCGATTTCTGTCCTCTGAAGTCCACGCAGTCACGATGCTGCTGACCCGGCGCGTCTCTAACGCGGCCCTCACAATCCTCCGTAAGCTTCTGGGCCAAGGGGCATCCTTCCGTCCACATGGCTGTCATCCTTGTCCTGCTTGGGGTCCTCTTGAGCAATTTGTCTTGGCGTTGAGCAAAGCCACACTGGGCCTGATTCAGCTTTGCTCGCTGAGACACAGCTGGTAAAGGCCTCCGGGCAGGGCCGGCTTTAGGATGCATCTGTACCTTACGTCCAGACTCAATACACATGAGGCGGTAAAAACCCCTCAGCATCGGTGCACCTAATGCATTTCCCTTATGCATTAACCTTATTGGGGATGGCAAAACTAAGTCCCCAGCACCACATAAACTAACCTTGTTGGGGGCGGCGAAACAGTTCCCCAGCACCGCTCTGCATCTAAAGGTTCAATGGCGTGAGCCCAGCAGGGACAGGTGTCCCCTCAGACAGTCCTCCTCCGATACCCCAATAGAAATTTCAAAAGGTCTCATACCTCTCTTGTGGCGCCATGCAGTTCGAAGGGGAACGATCCGCAGCAGCTGACTGTGTCTCAGTAGGCGTTGCCATCCCAGACGAGCCCCCAAATTGTCGGAGAATAACAGAGTTCTCACTTTTTGGTTGGGTGCAGCAGAGTCAGATACTTTATTCTGTTTAGCAGAGACAGCTGGGAGAAAATGCACTAGGACATAGGGTCTCCCCTTCCCAGACAGGTCTCTCCCCAGGTAAACAATTCCAGCAGCATTTATACTTTTGTTACAGACAATAATAAGCAACAGCTGAATTTTGTTTATACATAGGTCATCCCAATACTAAGTTTTTCTCCGACAATTTGGGAATCCTTCACTGGCTCCAGGTCTTCAGCTGCATTTCGGCGGCAGTGAGGGGGTTCCTTTCAATGCGACAGATTTGAAGGGAAATTAAAATGTCAATGAGATGTTTTCTTGAGAAGTGTCTGATTCCTGTGGGGGAATAAAATTCGAGTTTGTGGCCCAAACTTTTCAGTTTTTGGCTTTTCTATGAAAAGTTGAAATTTTCTACAGGAGAAAAATGTCTGCATTTTTCTGAGTATCTTTTATGGTGTTTTTTTGTATGGAAAAACAGGGTATTAGACCCAACAGATTTTCGGTCCACAGAAAGCGTGTGATTTGAGAGGGGGACTTTTGGATTTATTTTTAAAAACCAAAATCTTAAGACCTTTCTGGCTTCTTCTTTTCTTGTGTTTCGGCAACAAGTTGAAATTTTGTATTGGAAAAAGACATCTGTTTTCTGGGTCAGAATCTTCTCATGTGGGTAACGGTCACTGATCACAGCTGGATGTGAGATTTTATTCATTAAAGTGGAAGTGAAAGAGCATTACCGTAGAAGAAACAGATCACAGGGAGCGGTCACCTTGTGCCAGGTGCTGCATAGACCTTGACTGAGTGACTGCAGTCTAAACAGACAGAGGAAAGTTTTTGCCGGGCCTGGGAAGTTCTTACATTCAGCTCCGCAGCATAGCTCGGTTTGGATGTTTGTCTCTTGGGCTGTAACATGGTCACCTCTGAACACTGCGTCTGATCTATCCCCTTCTCTAGAAAGGTGTGAGGTCTGGTGGGTTAGAGCAGGGGAGATCTAGGAGCCAGGACTCCTGGGTTCTCTGCTCACCCGACGTCAGTGCTGTTGCCCTCCCATGTGTCACCAATCCAAGATCTCAGGCTGAAGTGTTTGGGGCAGGGGGTGCCCGATGGGTCCAGTGACTGTGACAGGTCAGCATCCGTTTACTCGGCTGTCTTTTTTGCAGAGGGTCCCTCATCCCAGACTAGTGGGTTGTGTCAGAAGTTCATTGCTTTGAAAGGTGAGTCACTTGGGGTGGGGAGGGACAAGCAAACAGGCAGTGGGAGGGATAGCTCAGTGGTTGGAGCATTGGCCTGCTAAACCCAGGGTTGTGAGTTCAGTCCTTGAGAGGGCCATTTGGGGCAAAAATCTGTCTGGGGATTGGTTCTGCTTTGAGCAGGGGGTTTAGATGACCTCCTGAGCTCCCTTCCAACCCTGGTATTCTAGGCAGATGTTCTGCTTGGATCTATGCTGGGAGAGCCCTCCCCCTGTAGTGTTATGTGCAGCTGTTCCACCCCAGAGAAGTAGCTGCATCTCAGCACCAGGCAAGCCATTGCTGGGTAGTTTTTCCTCTGCTGTCCTGCCCCAGAGGTGGCTGCATTTCACAGCCACACAAGCCCTGTATGTTATTGTGGGTGGTTCTTTTCCTACTGCTCCACCCCAGACCCAGCTGCATTTTTGCCCATGTTTGCAATCCATCTTCCCCCATTAATTGTTGTTTTCTCTCTTCTCCCCAGCTCTGGTCCTCAGCCTGCCTAGCCTGTGAACCCTGGGAGGTGGGTGGAGGGTCCGATCCCCCATGCATCAGATCGTCTATCCTGATTACAATAGGTGCAGCCATTCAGCCGACGTCATTCTAGTGCAGCCGACGAAGCCAGTGCGATTCAATTCACCCCATCTGCTTGCCGGGCCCCCCGATCCTCCCCTGCAAACAACTCATGCTGGGTGACCAGCTGGGGAAAGTGTTACTCAAGTAGTAAGACCATCCCCTGGGGGAGATGCAATTGCTCCATGTCTAAAGCCCCGTGCTCCTGGAGTCCTGGGATTCCTGCTGCACCTTGAAATAAACCCAGCCTGGCTCTCTAAAATTTGTGGCTACCACAAAGCTTGTCGGGATGGCAAAGAAGGAGGAGGCCAGGTGAGTGGGTCCCTTCACAACCCTGGGCCCATTCAGACAGCAATGCATTTTATTACAGCCCAACTGCAAGGACACAGGGACGCAGGCCGGACCCACCGAATGGGAGACTGGATCCTGGAAAGCAGCGACCCTGGAAAGGACTTTGGGGGCTTAGTAGAAGCAAGTTAACATGAGCTCCTGCTGTGACTCAAAGGGCCAGTGTGATCCTGGGGTGGATAAATAGGGAAGAAAGAGCAGGAACAGCGAGGCATTTTGACCAATATGGAAATATTGCAAACCGCATTGTGAAAAGGAGGCTGGAAAACCGCAGCGGGGTGCAGAACAAAGCTCCCAAAATTAACCACTGACGGGCCAGAGGAGATACTGGAGAGAGAGATTTATAGGGCTCGATTCCTTTAGCTTCTTCGAAAAGGAGTCTGAGAAGGAGACCTGGCGGGGAATTTTCTTTTTCCTCCAGAAACATGCAGCTTCCTCAGAACCAACACTGGTTGTGACACAGGACAGGTTTCACCTCGTCTGACCTGGCAATATTTTGGGAAAACAAGGTTCAAAAAGGCAGAAACGTCCTCGTTTGGACCTTTTCGAACCGGAACGTTTTTGGGGTTTTTGGTTTTTTTTTGAGTCCAAATGAGTTTGAGCTTTGAAAGTCCCGTTCATTTAAACCAAGAAACAACAACTTGAAAGCGAAACGAAACATTCTGCCATGGAGCCGAACAGCAATTTTTGCTGGTTCGCCATTGTTTTCGAGGCTTTGACTTGGGAGCTTGATTTGGGATGGGGAAACCATTGGACATCTCAAAAATCTCTCCCAGGAGCAGCCTAACAGATTGGTGATGTGTTTCAGCGGAGACGTCCCAAGCTCTGGTTCCAACGAACTATTATGGGTTTGTTCTCTGGCCTGGATTAAACAAGTGGGCATGGCAAAGGATCCCAATAGGCTCTTTTGGCTTCGGGAATCCCGGACTCTCTGGAAGCACTTCCATAGGCAGGAAAAGCCAGCGGAGGAAGGCAGAACAAGACCCAATGGCTGGAAGTGGAAGCTGGACAAATATCGGTTTTAACAGCCGGGGTAATTCATGCAGAGGGATTATCAAACTCAGATGGGGCCATCCCAGAATATCGCAGTACGAAGGACGGGTTAGTGGCCCTATCCTCCTGTGAGCTTGGAGGCTGAATGGAGGAACTAAACCAAAGCCGCAGGAGGACAATTTTCTGTCTCTTTGCTGTTTGAACGCTCATGGGGCCAGAGCCACCAGACTGAAGCCAGAGATCCTCCAGTGTCACTCTTGGGGTCACCCAAAAAGACACTTTGAACTGACAGCTCTGTCCCGCTCAGGTGTTAGCTGGTAACTCATAACCCATCAATCGCTCCAGGACTGGCTACCGGCATCATCAGTGGTGCAGGATGTGGGGCACCAGCTGAACTGGGGTAAGGGACGGGGCTCTTGGGGCCTGGAGCAACCTGAGCGTGGTGGAAATGACCCTTCACCACGAAGTCCACTTTGCCCAGGGGGCCAGAGGGATTGGAGAGTCTAGGACTGTCCATGACATGACTTTTCTAGGGGTCCAGGAGTTCCAATTTGTTCCTGTGTGACGAAGTGGGAGTGTTCTCTGAATACTGTGTGGGTGCCTCAGTTTCCCCTATGCCTTTCTTAGGTATTTAGGTTGGGGGATCATGGTGTGAGATTGTTGCAGAGCCCTAGAGGGCAGGGGTGATGGTGTCTGCACAGAGAATGGCCAGCACTCTGTCTCCTGGCAACTGATGGCCTGGGGACCTCCTTTGCAAGTGCCAACTGAAGGTGTCGGAGAAATAAGCGATCAGGTGCCTCCTGGCCTGGGAAAGAGACAAAAGCCAGAGGAGGGGCTGGAGAGTCTCAGTTTGGACCTGGCTGGGGAAATGGAGGGAGCCCCAGGGCTGGGGTCTGAGCTCCCTGCCCCTCAAGATGGACCTGAGGGAGAGGTCCTGTCCTCTGTACCTACAAGCTCTGGTTTGACTGCGTTCCTGTTGTCTAATAAACCTTCTGTGTTACTGGCTGGCTGAGAGTCCCAGGGAATCGCAGGAAGTGGCGGGTGCAGGGCCTTGACTCCCCCACACTCCATGGCATCCTGGCACGGTGAAATATAATTACAGGCTGCCCTGAGGTTGGCACTCACTGCCATGAGCCGCTCCACACGGCATGGCACAAACTCCGCGGGAGACGTGAATTCCCCATTGCGTCCGGCCTTAAGGAGTTCTGAGCCTGCGCTGCCCCCTGGTGGCAGTCAAGGAGGCTGCAGGTTAGCTCAGGCTGGAGAGTTTTGTGTCACGGGTTCGGGTCCCGCAGCGCTTGGGGAGCTGTGGCATAGGCTTTGCCTTGGTGTGTATGTGCGGGGGGGGGGGGGGGGTCCCCCCCACGGAAGAGATGGGGGTGGGGGTTGTCTAGAGGCTCCCCCAGGCAGAGATGGGTGTGGGGGGGGGGGGGAGGCGTCGGTGTGGTGTGGCCAGCCGGGAAGGGAAATGGATGCCAGTGTGGGGGTGGGTGGATGTGGGAGGGAAGGGGGTGAGGACTGGAGTGTGTGGGGGGGTGAGGAATGGGTGGGACAGAGGGGGATGGGCAGGCATGAGGGTAGATTCAGAAACCTGGTTCTCCGACCCGTCTCTGCCGTCCTCGCACCCCAGACTCCACAAGATATTCAGACCCAGCCTGCAACGCGCACTCTGCACCATCCACCCTCACCCGGAGACTGGCAGGGACTCCATCAAACCCGAAATGGTCTGTGCGCCTCCTGGATCGGCCCTACACCCCTGACATTCATCTGCCAGGGCAGCAGCGCAGCTTTCTCTCACCTTCCACGTTCCCGGCACGGACCATGTCACCGATGAGCTGCTCCGGCCCTAAGGAGGAATTTGCTACCAGTTTGTCACAGCGGTTGCTGCAGATCTCTGGATCCATCCCTCCCCCTGGTTTTTTTAGTTGATATTCTGGCTCCTTCTTTCTACTGGGGGAAGAATTTGCTGCTACAAGTCCAGTCTGCGCTTTGGTGCCAGCCTGTTTATTTACAAGTTCTTTGTCCCCAAAGCAAACTACAGTAGGGGGAAATCCCCAGGCCTGCCTCTCCAGCCAGTCCTGTGCCACAGGAAGCCCTGTCTCTTATGCAAGCAGGGTAAGAGGAAAGGTCCTCTGAATGAGTGAGAACTGGTTAAAAGATAAGAAATAAAGGGTAGATATAAATTGTCTGTTTTCAGAGTGGGGAGCGGTAGATACCGGGGTTCCTCAGGGGTCTATACTGGGCCCAGTCCTGTTCAACATATTCATAAATGAGCTGTAAAAAGGGGTAAACAGTGAGGTGTTTGCAGATGACATAAAATTACTCAAGATAGTTAAGTCCCAGGGAGACTGCGAAGAGCTACGAAAGGATCTCTCAAAACTGAGTGACTGGGTGACAAAATGGCAGATGAAATTCAGTGTTGATAAATGCAAACAAATGGACGTTGGAAAACATGATCCCAAACAAAATGATGGGGTCTAAATGAGCTGTTCCCACTCAAGAAAGAGATCTTGGGGTCACTGTGGATAGCTCTCTGAAAACCTCCCCTGGATGTGAAGCAGGAGTGAAAGAAGCGAACAGAGCGTTGGGAATCATTAAGAAAGGGATAGAGAATTATGCTGCATCTTGTCCAAGACACATCTTGTGAGGTGTCGGTGGAAAAGTAATGAGTTGTGAATAGGATTATCCTCTTTGTGGGCATGTATCATTTTTGTGTCTAAAGTTATGACTGTTGACTATGGGTCTGTATTTATACCTGGGTGACGCCCACCAGGCAAGATGTTTCCAGTCTCGACAGCTGGTTGGGAAGAACCTTTAGAGGTAACGGGCGATTAGGGGTACAACAGGCCTTAGAAAAAGCTTATCCCCCACCTGGGGAGCCTTCCTGAGGCCGCTCCAGACAGCCTGTGAGTAATGGCTGCTGTGACCCTACAGGGACAGGTTGACCAGGTCACAAGACACCGACCTCCATATTGATACCTGCATTTTCCCACAAACTGGGCTGGGAACTGTTTTTGGAAGAAAGGATTCCCGCCATATGTTAAAGCTATATAAGGGGTGTGTGTGTGTGCGACATCATCAAGTGGCCCCACTCCCCACACAAGGACACTCCTGGAAGCACCTGAGGAACAAAGACCGAACTGGGGGAAGCGCTGGTCCCAGCGTTCTACTCAAGGTGCTGCACAGGATCTTTTCAGGGGGAATAAGGCAAAATGCCAGATTTATTAGTAATAGGTGTATTAATTAACACTGTATCATAGGCATCTGATATATTACACTCATGCACTCACACATGCACAAGCACATACACACACTCCGTCTTGTTGTTAAGTATTGGAGGGGTAGCCGTGTTAGTCTGGATCTGTAAAAGCAGCAGAGAATCCTGTGGCACCTTGTAGACTAACAGACATTTTGGAGCATGAGCTTTCGTGGGTGAATACCCACTTTGTTGGATGCATGTAGTGGAAATTTCCAGGGGTCAGTATAATATATGCTAGCAGCAAGCTAGAGATATATTAAGTTGTTCAATCAGGGAGGATGAGGCCCTGTACTCAGACCTTTTCACTTTCAATAGTTGCCGTGAGAAACACCAGAGAGGAGAAAACTGGTTGCTGTAGTTGGCAAGCCCAATTCACAGTCTTTGTTCAATCCTGACGCGATGGTTTGTCAAATTTGCATGAAATTGAGCCTCAGCAAGATAGTTCTCCGTGTGTGACAAGTTTCTTGGTTCTGAACGTTTGTTTGCTGCCGGTATAGGCCCAACTTAAAGGTCTTAGCTATAGTGTGCCGGAGGCTGAAGTCGTACTAGTGTTTCCTCCGTGTTATCCGTGTGTCGCATCCCTCTCAATATCAACATTATCTATCATTCTTATATGTATATATAAGCTCGATTCTTATGGCACTCTCTCTCTCGTGTACGGATACTTGTGAAATTGTGGATGAACCGGTGAATGGTGTGGCTGATTGGTTAAGGTCCTGATTATGTTTGTCCAACTCGAGTGTAGTATGTGACAGTGCCGCAGTTGGCATCGAGAGTTATGTTGCTTGTGATCCGGTAGTTCTCCTATTGGTGATAGCTCCTCGCATCATATACTTCTCAGAATCACCTTCGTGTTCAGGTTGGCCGTATATATATATGCGACGTGCATAGCCCCTTCCTGTGAACAACTTAGCGCTTTGTTCTTCATGTCTCGGTTTTTGGAGGTTGTACGATCCTGATTGATTGCGCTGGGGGGTTCTTAGACTGGGGCTGTAGTGATGGCCAGTGGTCTGTTGGTTTCTTTCTTGGGTGTGTCTGCAGTAAGAGCTTCTGGTACAGCTGCCTGTTGATCTGTTTCCTTATTTCTCGTGCGAGTAAATTGTAGCTTTTTCGAGAAATGCTTGTTTTGGAGATTTTGTAGGTTGTTGGTCTCTGTACTGGGGTTTAGAGCATATGCGGTTGTGACCTCACGTTGCTTGGCTGTAGACAATGGATCGGGGGTGTGTGTGCCCGGGATGGAAAGCTGGAGCATCGACGGTGAGGCATAGCGGTCCGGATAGGTTTTCAGATTAGGGTTGGTGGTAGATGTGACCATCTTCGACTTATTTCACTGTGGGTGTCCTCGAAAGTGTGGCCCTTCCCATGTAGATTGGTCCAGGCTGAGGTTGATGGTGGGGTGGAAGCTGTTGAAATTGTGGTGGAATTTTTCCAGAGTCTCCTTCCCATGGGTCCAGATGATGAAGATGTCATCAATGTAGCGTAGGTAGAGAAGGGGCGTGAGTGGACATCTTGTTGTTGTTACTAGCTAGCTGCTCCCCTTAACTTCACTGGCCAGGTGAGTTAGATGGGGGAGAGGTGGAGCTGGGCTTCTGCCGATCCGGATTGATGCTCCATGTTGACAAGACGAGACCCAGGGCCCTCTGCAAGACATTTCACTTTTATAGCAGCTTTCCTCTTATGCAAATCTGCACCAGCTTCAAAATCTGCGTCTGCGTCCATTGGGCCTTTGTCCTACTTTCTTCTGGGAGTTGTCCAGATGCTGCACAGAGGGTGTTTCCAAAGGAAGGGGCTGGCTTCTAACCCCTGAGGCCGTCAGTGTGTCTTTAACGAGCCCAGTTGACAGGTCTTACTCTCCTTGGGTCCGGTTCCCAGCCCCTCTCCAAGGGTTGCAACTGTCTGAAGGTGCTACCTTCCCACCTGGCTCATTCACATCTCGTTCATTTAACAGAGCAATTGATTAAGGGAGCTGGGGGGAGATCTTATTCTACTCCCAGCAAAAAGACATGTGTCTTCTACTTTATCTCCTTAGGGGCTATAACATTATCCCAAGGGCTTAACACAAAGTTCTCTATAAGTTTTTCTACATAGGGATCTGATACAAAGTTGTATGAAAATAGCTCAATACGGGGATTTATCTACACCAGGCTAGAAGGATTTCTAGCCAAACCTGGTAAATGACTCGTCTCATCAGCATTAATCTGGGCAAACATAACACTGACCAGTCCACAAAGCGTCCGTGTAACCTGTGAAGGAAACGCCCTACTCCATTAGATCTTGAGGAACAGTCCTGCCTCTCAGTTTCCCTAGCAAACAGGATGAAGTAAGACACCCCCCCACACACACAGGGTCATCCAGTTCCCCACTTTGTTACACCCCACTCACAGGTTGGGGTAGTGGAATTGTAGCATCTCAGAGTGTTCTCAGAAGCTTCATCTCCAGGTCTTCTCCCCATATCAGAAAACACTGTCCCCGTCTCTCTGGTCCATGGCCAACCTCCACTGCCCACTGCTCTGTGACCGAAGTTTCGCTTAGGGTGATCTCCGTCATGCGGGGCATATAAACAACCCTGTTGCCCTTTTATCGCACAATCAGAATAGCCACAATTTCATTTCCCAAGCACCCAAAACGTCAATGCATTTTAACCACAATGATCAAACCATTCACTCTGGAATGCTGGGGGTAACCAAGATGCAAGAGGCATGAGACAGCAAAGGATAATGAACCCCCCGGCCCGCCTCACGGTGGTGGAGAGTCACAGTTCCCTGCAGAGACCCCGCTACTCATTCCCTCACGCAGAATGGACGTGCAAAAGGTGCCTGTCTCAAAGCACTAAACTTGGGAATAAAAAATGTCAGTCACAGGTTTTTGATACACCCTGAAGTTTGTCAGAGATTTATTTGCAAAACCTTTGCACTAAGGGTGAGTCAGCTGTCCTGCTGAATACAACATTCAATATTATGGAATACGTGATTCAGCTCTGCTCTGTTTTACATTTTCTTAATCAGTATTTCTAAGCTGAGTTTATGTTTTAAATGTACTCAAACCTTCATAAGGTAATCATTCCAGATTACTACATGTTTAACTCACTGAAACAAAGACATTCTTTTAAATGAATCAGTCACAGAGCTTTGGTGTGTTCATATCCACGTTCATTGCTTTTAGAAAAAGGGAACATTAATTTACTGGGTGTGATCTCCATAACAACAGGTGTGTTTATGAAATTTCACCAACTTTAAAAAATATGTTTTTAAAGATTGTAGGCATCACAAAGGATTTTATATCTTACTAGGTCCTGATTTTGCTGGAGGGTTCTTTTAAAACTAGTTCATCAGATAGTCAGAAGTAAAGAAAGGGAAACTCTTTGTCCAGCTATTTGGAAGAAAAGGGGTGTTTTTCCTTTAAGAGCTCTCTTCAATGTGTGTGTGTGGGGGGAGAGGGGGTGAAGGGAGAAAGGGATGGACATAAAGGACAGGAAGACTTTGGAAGCAAGTTTTTTTTACTATTGTGATTAAAATGTGTATTTTAGCTAAGGGGCGTGTGTCTTTTGAAGGATTTCTTTTAAAAACTGTATATCTGAAGATCCAAGCATTTAAAGCTAAAGATGATTGTGCATCTAAAAATGGATGCAAGGATTTTTTAGAGATGTGATTTTATAATCTTCAAGAACTCACTCATGAAACATTTTTAAAGCAAATTTTAAACGAAGGTCCTGTGGACGGACGTGTTCTGAGGAAATAATACAGTCATGCACAACTGGTTTTGTCGGTAAATTCAGAAGCTGACAGTGTATCCCTGGGGGTTGCACAGGCCTGTGAAATGGCTCATCGCCCCGTGACAGGCTCTGTAAGTTTCAGGGTAGTGCTAACAGGGCTGGCAAGCTGGAGGCTGTTTCATTTTCACTAAGGAAGACTCACTGGGCTGCAGCAGGCAGCTGTAGGAGCCTACCGGAAGGGTCAGAACAGGGATAAGAAAGTCAGGTATGTGGACACTAAGAACCAGTGGTGCCCCAAATTTTCAGGTGCCCTACGTGTGTATGCCGGAGGATGGTCCTGAATGCCAGGGACCCCAGACTCTTGTGTGCCAAAATCACCAGCAGTTTTAGGAGCATGACATTTACCCTGCAACCTGCTTTTGTCAGTGTCTCTGGTACAGCCCTGATCCCGTCGCCTGCCCAGTCTGTCATCTCTCAATCCCCACCTTTCTTCGACTGCGGTGAGGTGACACTGGAATCATGCCGGGGCTTTGTGGCAGTGCAAAGGGTGGGGTGTGAATAGCTAGGGGAGGTCCTCTTGAAATTAGCACACCCATTGAGGCCCCACCCAGAAACCTTGGGAGAAACCTTAAAATCTTCCCTGAGTGTGATTAACGGAAACACTTCCCCTCTGACAAGTGCTGAGCTCGGGTCTGAAACAAGGGCTAAGGGGAAAAGGATGCAATACTAATTTGGGCATGTCCATACTCTGTATGTATAACTGGTAAGGGAAACATCCTACCCCATTAGATCTTGAGGAACAGTCCTGCCCCTCAGTTTCCCTAGCAAACTGTGAAGTAAGACGTCCCCCACCCCAGGGTCTTCCAGCACCTCACTTTGTTACACCCCACTCACAGGTGGGGAGAGTTGAATTCCAGCAGCTGGGAGTGTTCTCAGGAGATCCATCTCCAGGTCCTTCTCCCCACATCAAAAAACACCATCCTCATCTCTCTGGTCTGTGCTCAGCCTCCACTGTTCACTGCTCTATGTCTGAAGTTTTGCTTAGGGTGATCTCCCTCCCTCAGGGCATATAAACAACCTTGTTGCCCTTTCATCCCACAATAAGAATAGCCACAATTTTATTTCCCACACACCCAAAACTTCAATGAATTTTAACCCAAAGACAAAAACATTGACTCTCGAATGCTGGGGGTAATCAAGATGCAAATGAGACCTGGTCCATGCCAGCCCTTCCTCCTCTTCATCAAAAAAAGAACAAGAATACTTGTGGCACCTTAGAGACTAACAAATTTATTTTAGCATGAGCTTTTGTGAGCTACAGCTCACTTCTTTGGATGCAGAGAATGGAACACACAGACAGGAGATATTTATACATACAGAGAACATGAAAAGGTGGAAGTAGCCATACCAACAGGAAGAGTCTAATCAATTGAGATGAGCTATCATCAGCAGGAGAAAATACTCTGAATTCTCTTCACCAGTGGATGGTAGCAGAGACTTCCTCCCTCACTGAGCTTCAGCCCTGCGCTGGGTGAAAGTCTGAAGACTTCTCAATGTAGACTTGGCTTGACTGAAACCTTTCAGGGCTTGGTGTCGAATTCGTTCAATCGAGGGGGGAAAACATCCTCCCAAAGCTTGAAATGGTTTGATTTTTTTCAGATTCAACTTTTCACCAAAAGAAAAGTTTCATTTGACCAGAAACGATTTTTACCTTGGAGTTTTTGGGCCTTTTTGGGGGGAAAATGTTTTTTTTCAGATCAACCCAAAATGATAATTCCCTCCCCCACCCCAATTTTTCAGAAAGACCAGAGAACAGAAGACCAAGTTACGTGCAGACAGTCCTGCCATGGGGCGGAGGGCTACACCAGTGCGTCAGGGCTGCTTTAGATCGAACTAATGCCTAACCTGCCTCTCCCTGGCCGCAGTTTCTCGTCCTGCCCTCGGTGGCTAAGGCAAACAATTGCTCACCCTGCTCTTTATAAGTCTTTTACGTACTTGACGACTGTTCCCATGTGCCACCCTCGGGCGGCTCTTCTCCTGACAAACCAAACCCAGGTTTTTCCAGTCTTTGTTCTTCAGCTGTGTTTTCTAAACCTTTCATCATACTTGAGTATGGGCCCGGGGACTTGCTCGTGACACGGGCATGATGCTGTGGCTACCTGTGTCCACACCACTGCTGTGGTTTTGCCACCTCAGCGCTGGCGTCGCAGGGCTCGGTCCAGCCCAGGACACACACCAGGGGCTGCGTTGCTGTGGGTTTTTTCCCAGTGCGGGCTGGGGGAGAGGTCGACCCCACTGTGGCATAGACACTGACTCTGTGGGTGCTGTGGGGCTGGACCATCCACAGGGAAAAATTAGTGGGTGCTAAGCTCCCCTCACCCCCCACCCTTCCTCCTCCCCTAAGGGTGCCGCATGCTGATCCCCACCTACCTCCCAGCTGTTTAGCAGCGTGCTGGGGGGGACTGTGACATGCTCAGGGGAGGAGGTGGGGAAAAGGTGGGGCCAGGATGGAGATTTGGGGAAGGAGTTGGAATAGGGGAAGGGAGGGGATGGAGTTGGGGCGAGGATTTGTGGAAGGGGTTGGAATGGGGGTGGGGCAGGGGTGGCATCAGGGCGGGGCCAGGGGCAGAGGTGGGGTCAAGCACCCACTGGCATGATACTCTCTAGTGCCCCGTTCCTTGTCTTCCAGGGCTGGTCAACCCCCAGTGCTCAGCGATTCGCAGTCTCCATGGAAGCAGGCGTCCCGCTCCGTTGGGTTTCACCTCATTTCCGCCCTCTCCTGAGCCCCTGGGGCTTAGACGGGCGGGTTGTTCTCTTCAGCTCAGCCGGGCAGGCCCCCCTGTTGGGAGACTTTCCTGGCTCCTTGGGATTTGCCGTCGCTCAGGTGTGCGGCTGGGCCGGGGTGGGCACAGGAGGGGTTCATGGCTGTCCTTTGCGCTCAGCAGTCCTGGAACCCAACATACGCCCCAGGCCCTGGCTCGAAAACCGATCCTGGCCCAAACACCCCGTAACACCCGTGATGCCAGCTAGCTCTGGACTTCCGTCTTTGGCAAACTCCCACAGAGGCAGTCAGCTCGGGGGCAATATACCGGCATGGGTGTGTCACTGGATGGGGCTAGAGTCCAGGGGCGGGGCCAAAGCATGTGGGTGGGGCTAAGCAGTGGTCCATGTGCCTAGGGCGATAGGGGGCTGGTTAATGGATGCTGAAGGGTTGCGGGGCAGGTCTGAGGGGGTCTTCCTTGATTCCAATCTCTCAGCACTGAGATGCAGCTGCCTCTGGGGGGCAGCTGGGCAACCTTCTAGGGTGACTCTGTGATAGGACCTGACTCCTGGCCTGGGTTGTGAGCTGCAGGGCAGGAGGGGCTGGTGGTGGACAGCCCAATCTGGGAGGTAGCCACGTGGGCTCTGTGGGTGGGGGCAAAAGCACCCCTCACCCCTCACCCCCCAACCCCAGCCCCTATGTCACCACGATCAGCAGTGCCAGCCCCTCTGTCATCAGCCCCATCCTACTCTTCAGCACTGTCCCCCGGACCTGCCGCCTCTACCTCCCATCAGGAAATCCTCGCCCAGCTCCCTCCATTGTTCACGTCTGCTTGGTGGACATAAGAGATGCAGAAGGGAGAGGGGTAGAGATGAACCGGCAACTGCCCATGTGCCTGAGTCTGCAGAGAGCCTGAGCCTATCGCTCGAAGAGGAGGGAGCTGTTCTGAATATGCCTCTAAGGGGCAGGACTGGTGCATCCAAACCACAGGCAGCTGGGCTTGGACTGCTGGGAGGAGGGCAGTCTCCGTGGGGACGTGGTTTCCAGGTAGCCCCTTCTACAGCTTCACAGTGCCCCCTGCATGTGATTCTGAAGGGGAGGTGCTGTGTCCCCACGACTAGTGATCAAACACAGGAAGGAACCGGGGGGGGGGGGTGGAGTGAAAACATTGCAGTGGGAGATGAAGCTGCCGAGCGTCTCAAAGAGAATCCGAGAAATGTGGGGCTGGAAGGGACTTGGAGAGGGCATCAAGTCCTGCCTCAGGCACTGAGGCAGCACCAAGAAAGCCTAGACTGGCCCTGACCGGTGTGTGTCCTCCAACAACGGGGATCCCGCAACCTCCCTGGAAGCCTGGTCCCGAGTGGAGCTACCCTGAGACTTAGAAAAGTTTTTCCTAATTCCCAGCCTCTTGCTGCAAGCTAAGCTGCTTCCTTCTGCTCCCCCCATCGCTGGACACGAAGCACAACCGCTCGCCGGCCTCTTTAGAGGGACCCTTGTTCTCCCGTCCAAGCTCAGCGATCTCTTCCCCAGGCTGAACGCAGCCAGGGCCTGCAGCCGCCCTTCGCTGGCACCTGAATGGGTTTGTCCTGGACATGGGAGAAGGGAATGTGCATAAAAGAGTTTTATGTCTACACTGAGCCCTGCTAGCCGCCCTCCTGCAACCCACTAGACCCCACTCCCCTCCCAGAGCTGGGGACAGAACCCAGGAGTCCTGATTCCCAACCCACGCTCCCACGCACTAGACCCCACTCCCCTCCCAGAGCTGGGGACAGAACCCAGGAGTCCTGGCTCCCAGCCCCACCTGCTCTAACCCACTAGACTCCACTCCCCTCCCAGAACGGGGGAGAGAATCCAGGAGTTCTGGCTCCCAGCCCCCGCCTGCTCTAACCCACTAGACCCCTACTCCCCTCCCAGAGCTGGAGAGAGAACCCAGGAGTCCTCGCTGCCAGCCCCACCCATGAGACTCCACCCACTCCCCTCCCAGAACTGGGGAGAGAACCCACGCTCCCAGTGACCCACCTCCTCTAACCACTAGACATCAATTCCTTTCCCAATCCAGGGAAAGAAGCCACGAGTCCTGGCTCCCAGCCCCAAACACAAGATCCCACCCACTTCTCTCCCAAGGCCAGGAATAGAACCCAGGAGTCCTGGCTCCCAGCTCCCCTGCTCTAACCACTAGACTCCACTCCCATCCCAGACCCAGGGAAAGAACCCAGGAGTCCTGGCTCCACTCCCTGCCCCCACCTCCCAGTGGCTATTAATATCCTCCGCTCTGGCTACACCCCTCCCACGCCCTGTGGCCAATCTCCGGGGTGTCAGAGCCGGGCTGCGGGGCAGAAGGAAATAGAAACCACCTGACTTTTTACTTTCGTTTCCCCAGGAGAAAATCTTGGACACTGGCAGAGCGAGCTGTGGGGCAGGTAACGGGGGGGCAACTACCATCCCCGGGGGGCAGAATTCCCCCCTCCAGTCTACCCCCCCCAGAAGGCAGGGTCGTCCCCCGCCCCCACAACCCACCTGAGATCTGAATTGCTGGTTTCGAAGCAGTGGCACCTGGGAGGCACCTAAGGTAAATCCCAGCCACTCCCCGGACTCGGGCTGGGGCCCGGCCCCCGGCTTCACCAGCGCAGCCCCGCAGATCCCCGTGCAGCGAGCCGCGCCCGGCCGCCAATCCCCAGATCTGCTTTAAAAATCTGAGAGGCTGAAAATCCCGCTGCGCCCGGGGTACTTGCGCCCCGGAGGGGAGGGGGGCGCAGAGCAGAGCAAAGCAGGGTCTCACTAGGCGTGACGGCTGGAAACGTGGGATTTCCTCCTTCAACAGAGACGGAAATGAGTAGTGTTTAGTGCCAGGGAGTCCGGACGCCAGGGTTCTCTCCGGGCTCTGGCAGGGGAGTGAGGGTCTAATGGGTTAGAGCAGGGGGGGCTGGGAGTCAGGACTCCTGGGTTCTCTCCCCGGCTCTGGGAGGGGAGTGGGGGGTTACTGGGTTAGAGTGGGGGGGCTGGGAGTCAGGACTCCTGGGTTCTCTCCCTGGGTCTAGTGGGTTGGGGGGGCTGGGAGCCAGGACTCCTGGGTTCTCTCCCCGGCTCTGGGAGGGGAGTGGGGGTTAGTGGGTTAGAGCAGGGGGAGCTGGGAGCCAGGACGCCTGGGCTCTCTGAATGGCTCGGGGAGGGGAGGGGGTTAGAACAGGGAAGGAGAGGAGCTGGGACCCTGGGCTTCGGGTGCAGTGGGGCTGTGGCATGAGGCTCTGGCTACAGAGGGTTTGCTCATTTCCTGGGGTGCTAGTGAGGCTGGGGGGTGTCCCCAGTACCTAAGGAGAGCACTGGGGCACTCAGAGCTCAAGAAGTGGGATTAGGAGTGTCCCAGCCCTGCTCTGTGCCTCAGTTCCCCGCTCTGCCAGCCCACCTGTTTGAGCAGAGTGGGTGTGAGGGGACTACTCCCTTGGTGCCCTGTTGTCTCAGTTCTCCAGCAGAGTTTGGCTTTAGCCCCAGCCCAGGAGGAGGGGAGATTGGCCAAGTGGAGCCCAGCCTGTCACCCGCTGCATTATGGGAAACGCAAACAATAAAGGGTGAGTGCTCCAGTCCCACCCAATTCAGGTGTAACCTGTTCCAGAGCTGGGGTTAGAGCCCCCGAATCCTGGCTCCCAGCCCCTCCGGCCTGTCCCCTACATCCCCTCCCCGAAGCTGGGATAGAACCCAGGAGTCCTGGCTCACAGGCCCCCTGCTGTGTGTCTCCCAGGCCAACCCCACCCTCCTCCTCAAAGCCAACTCCACAGGGGATGGTGAAGCGACTCCAGGAGGACGTCACCTGCTCCATCTGCCTGGACATCTTGGAGGACCCTGTCTCCATTGACTGTGGCCACAACTTCTGCCGGGGCTGCCTCGCGGCTCACTGGAGCGGGGTCTCGGCCCGGGGGTCCCAGTGCCCTGAGTGCCGGGCTCCCTGCTCCAGGGGCAGGATGATCCCAGACACACGTGTCAAAAGCCTGGTGGAGAAAATCAGAGACCTGCCATGCGAAGAGACGCTGACAGCAACAGGGAGCCCTGAGGTGGGTGCAGCAATGGCTGGTCCAGAGATGCAGCCATCTCTGGGGTGGGGCAGCTGGGGAACAGCCACATGGCTGCACCCTACAGCACAGCACCCCCTAGCACCACGCTGGGGTTCTGGGGTCAGAGGGAAGGCCGGCTAACGGGATTCCTGTGTCCCTTTAGCAAAGGGTCAGGTCCTTGGGCTGATAAGGGGGCAGCTGAGCACACACATGGCTCAGATCTGCTGATAAGAAATTAACAACCGAGCAAACAACCTGTGACTCCATCCAGGGGGCTGGGTGAGGGGACTAACTGGCTGGAAGATGAGGTGGTGCAGAGAGGATGGGACATGGGGCCTTTCTCCTCTAGGGGGCACTGGCTTGGATCTGGCCCAGGGTGGGACTGGCTGGTTCAGGGGCTGGGAATGGGGCACAGGGGCTCTGATCTGGGGCACAGGGGACTCACTGTCTCAGGGGTGGGGTCCCAGCTCTGACCCTGCTCTGTCCCTGCAGCAGGGGCCAAGGGCTCACCCAGAGCTGGGGCGCCCGGTGCAGCTTGTGCGTCTGGACAAGGAAGGGGGCCTGACCCTGGACGAGGAGGCCCTGAGCTGCTGCCTGGAGCAGGGTGGGGTGGGGCATGCCCCCATTTGCCTGGTGTCCATCGTCGGGGAGCAGCGCCGGGGCAAATCCTTCCTGCTGAACTACCTGCTGCGCCGGCTCCGGAACCTGGTGAGTGCAGCCCTGATCCCCTCCCAGAGCCGGGGAGAGAACCCAGGTGTCCTGGCTCCCAGCCCCTCTTGCTCTAACCACTAGACCCCACTCCCCTCCCACAGGGCAGTGCGTGGGGATGGGAGCCCTAGGGTGGCTGGTACCTCACCCCTCCCCGTCTCATGCTGTCTGAGCAGTGGTCTGAACTCCTGCCCCCTGCTGGAGGGGCTCAGACCAGCACAGATCTGTGACCTGTGTCCCCCGGCCACGTCCGGTCAGCTGTGTCAGGGGAGTGGGGAGCCGTGTGTCTGTCTGGAGCCTCGTCCGTGTGTCTGTCACAGCCTGAGGCTGCCTGTCCATCATCATCCCAATGCACCGGTCCCCACGCTACCTGCCTGCTAATAAAATACCCACAGTCCCCCTGCCCCCCTGCACTAATTGCCCCTCCTCCTCTCTCTTCCTCCCCCTCAGGATGTGAAGGACGGATCCTGGATGGGCCGGGAGAAGGAGCCCCTGGAGGGGTTCGAGTGGCGAGTTGGCTCCCGCAGCATCACCAAGGGGGTGTGGGCCTGGAGTCAGCCCTTCTGGGTCCCCACCGAGCGGGGGAAGGTGAGTGGGAAGGGGAGGGAAATGGGGTGGAGGGATGAGTGACGCCATCAGATCTCTACTTGGGGGAGCAGAGCAGACAGAGGCTGGGGGGTCTCTGTGACAGGGGCCTGGAAGGGGAGGCAGAGGACACAGTGTCCCCCGGGGCTGGGTCTCACTCGGTGCTGGGGCATGGAGGGGGCAGATTGGGGAGCTGGTGTGTGACCCCAGCCCATGCCCCCCCCCCCCACCAGGTGGCCGTGCTGCTGGTCGACACCGAGGGCTCCATGGACATCACCAGAGACAAGGAGACCAGCGTCAAACTCTCCGCCCTCTCCATGCTGCTTGGCTCCTACCAGGTAGGCACCAGGGGGCGCTGTGCTGTGGGAACGGGGCAGGGCTCAGCAGGGGGCGCTCTCCCTGGGCAGCCAGGGCTGGCCCCAATGCCCCAGTGCGGCTCTAGGGGGCGCTGTGCTGCAGGGAGCAGGGTGAGATCAGCAGGGGGCGCTTTCCCCTGGTGGTCAGGGCTGGCCCTGATGCCCCAGGTTGGCTCTACGGGGCGCTGTGCTGCTGGGAGCGGGGTGGGATCAGCAGGGGGCGCTCTCCCCTGCCAGCCAGGGCTCGACCCAATGCCCCAGGTTGGCACTAGGGGGCGCTGTGCTGAAGGGAGCGGGGTGGGATCAGCAGGGGGCGCTCTCCCCTGCCAGCCAGGGCTCGACCCAATGCCCCAGGTTGGCACTAGGGGGTGCTGTGCTGCAGGGAGCAGGGTGGGATCAGCAGGGGGCGCTCTCCCCTGGCAGCCAGGGCAGGCCCCGATGCCCCAGGGGCAGTGTGTTTTTTAATTTTTTTTTTTTAAGTTTTTTTTTTTTAAAAAAAAACCCAAATGCAAATTTTCACAATAGGAGGTCTTTTTTTTTTTTTTTTTTTGCTTTTTTTTAAAGACATAAGAGGGCAGAAACAAAAATTTTTTACGACAGCAAGACCGATCCAATATTAACTAGGGGCGCTGTGCTGCAGGGAGAGGGTCATGCTGGTTTCTGCATCTAACCCTGTCCTCTCTGATTACTTGCAATCCTGAATGTTCCAGCCAGATAAAGGACCCTGATCTAGAATATCTGGAGGTGAAGCGGGAGAGGCAGGACGTGGTGCATTTGCATACAGCCTCTCAGGGTTCCCTCCCCACTCTGGGTACAGATGTGGGGACCCACATGAAAGACCCCCCCCCAAGCTTATTTCTACCAGCTTAGGTAAAACTTCCCCAAGCACAAATCCTTCCTTGTCTTTGGGTGGGTATTGCTGCCACCACCGAGTGAGTTAGACAAAGAATCGGGAAAAGGACCACTTGGATTCCTGTTCCCAAAATATCCCCCAAGCCCTTCATCCCCTTCTGGAGAGGCTTGAGAATCAATATACCAGCCAAATAGTTAACAAGGTGAGCACAGACCAGATCCTTGGGTTTTTAGGACACTTGAAAAAACAGAACATTATTAAGAAAAAAGGAAAAGAAGCACCTCTGTAAAATCAGGGATGGAAGGTAATTTACAGGTAATAAGATTCAAAAGACAGAGGATTTCCCTCTAGGCAAAACTTTAAAGTTACAAAAAACCAGGAATAAACCTTCCTCTTAGCTTAGGGAGAATTCACAAGCTAAAACAAAAGATAATCTAACGCATTTCCTTCCTATACTTACAATTTGTAATCTTAGATGCTTAGTTCCAGTCTGGCTTTGGAGACGTATTTTCCCTTGATGACCCAGAGAGAACACACAGAGAGAGACAAAACAAAACCTTCCCCCACAGATTTAAAAATATCTTTTCCCTCATTGGTCCAGATGCCAACCAGGTTATTTGAGCTTCTTAACCCTTTACAGGTAAAGGAGGGATTTTATGCTACCTTAGCTGTATGTTCATGACACAGCCCAATGGGGTCATCTGCCCATTCTACAGCTGGGAAACTGAGGCCCAGAGAGAATCAGTGACTTGCCTGAGGTCAATGGGGTTTGTGGACAGTCAGAGATAGAATCCAGGAGTCCTGGCTCCCAGCATCCTCTGCTTTTAACCACTAGACCCCCCTCCTCTCCCAGAGCTGGGGATAGAACCCAGGAGTCCTGGGGCTGTATCCAGCAGGGTCCAGCTTCTGTGCTGCTCCAGGGCTGGAGCTCGCCCCTGCCCAAGCTCCAGGCTTACGGAGAACAGGGGTGTTGCCAGGACTCGGGAACGTCTCAGTATTTGGCATCTTGGTCTTCTGTTCCTACCATTGGTGGGCAGGGGCAAACAGAGCCCTGGCATGGGGCAGGGGAGAGGGGAACCTCGACATGCAGTTCTGCTCTTTGGCCCCTAGGTGTCTCTGCACCACATGAGCTGTGGGACCCTGGTAACAGACTGAGACAGGCTGGAGCTGCAGTGTGTGTGTGTGTGTGTGTGTGTGTGTGTGTGTGGTAGAGTCCACTCCACCCACCACCCCAGGGCACACGCTGCCCCTGCCCCAGAGATCCCAGCCCCAGACTCACTCCCTGCCCTCCCCGCTCTGCAGATGTTTCTGCACGTGGCCGAAGAGGTGGGAAAGGAAATGACTGGAGTCCATTCAGGTGAGACAACATTCCCCCCCCATCCTCCGCCCTGCCCTGCCCCATGCAACCCCTTCCCTACTGCATGGGATGCTCCTGCCCCAGCCACCCCCTGCCCCAACCCGAGAGGTTCACGCCACTCCTGACATCGTTCCTGTCTCCCCTGCAGCACCTGGACCTGCTGGTGCGGGACTGGAGGAGCTCCATGGTCCTTGGAGGTGACGGTGGGGAGGAGCATCTGAGAGACGTCCGACAGGTGAGTGTGGGGCTTGACATGGGGTCTTTGCCTCTAGGGCAGGGGTCGGCAACCTTTGGGAAGTGCTGTGCCAAGTCTCATTAACTTAAGGTTTCACGTGCCAGTAAAGGTTTTGCGTTCCAGACTGGCAGCGTGGTGTGCAGACAGAACCGCAGACCAGAAGCAGGATTAACGGCTGGTAATGGGGTTCCGTCCACAGGCCTCTGCCAGCCAGGTCCCGGCTGCTTCCCAGTTCAGCCCGCTGCTGGCCCCGGTTCTGTCCATCCAGGCCAGCAGTGGCTGAGAGAGGCCAGTGGCCAGGACCTCGGCTGGCAAGCAGCATGTCACTAAGAATCAGCTTGTTGTGCCTGCTTTGGCACGTGTGCCGCAGGTTGCCGACCTCTGCTCTAGGGGGTGCTGGCTCAAAAGCCGGCCCCTGGGCGAGGGCCTGGCTGGCTCTGGAGCAGGAATGGGTCCAGGGTATTTCTCTCTGTTGATGTGTCACTTTGCCGTTTTCCCCCTGGTTTCGTCAGATGCTGAAGGCGAGATCCCCTTGCAAACCCCCAGGGCCCTGGAAAGTGCGGACCAGAAGCAGCAGCCGCTGTTACCTGATGCCCTTCCCCGGCAAGCGGATCATGACTGGAAACCAGGGAAGCCTGGAGGTAATGGACCGGGACAGAGGCTCTGAGCCTGGGCAATGGGGCATCTCTGTCTCTGCCGGGAACGGGCTGTGGGGGACCTCCGGCTCCGGGTTCATTGCCATCTCCCTCCCCTCGCAGACATGGATGAGGATTTCCGGGACAGCCTGAGGACTATGTTCACCGCCCTGGTGGCTCAGTCGGTCAACACGTCTGGAGGGACCGGCATGGGGAGCTGCTCACAGGACACAGCTCGCTGCCACCAGATAAAGGTGGGATTGGCCAGCTGGGCTTGGGGTCCAGTAGGGGACGCTCAACCTCTGACAGTCAGTGCTGGCCCCATGCCTCATGTGGCAGTACCCCCCCCCCAAGCTTATTTCTACCAGCTTAGGTAAAAACTTCCCCAAGGCACAAATCCTTCCTTGTCTTTGGGTGGGTATTGCTGCCACCACCGAGTGAGTTAGACAAAGAATCGGGAAAAGGACCACTTGGAGTTCCTGTTCCCCAAAATATCCCCCTAAGCCCCTTCATCCCCCTTCCTGGAGAGGCTTGAGAATCATATACCAGCCAAATAGGTTAACAAGGTGAGCACAGACCAGATCCTTGGGTTTTTAGGACACTTGAAAAAACAGAACATTATTATAAAGAAAAAAAGGAAAAGAAGCACCTCTGTAAAATCAGGGATGGAAGGTAATTTTACAGGGTAATAAGATTCAAAAGACAGAGGATTTCCCCTCTAGGCAAAACTTTAAAGTTACAAAAAACCAGGAATAAACCTTCCTCTTAGCTTAGGGAGAATTCACAAGCTAAAACAAAAGATAATCTAACGCATTTCCTTCCTATTACTTACAATTTGTAATCTTAGATGCTTAGTTCCAGTCTGGCTTTGGGAGACGTATTTTCCCTTGATGACCCAGAGAGAACACACAGAGAGAGACAAAACAAAAACCTTCCCCCACAGATTTAAAAATATCTTTTCCCCTCATTGGTCAGATGCCAACCAGGTTATTTGAGCTTCTTAACCCTTTACAGGTAAAGGAGGGATTTTATGCTACCCTTAGCTGTATGTTCATGACACAGCCCCAATGGGGTCATCTGCCCATTCTACAGCTGGGGAAACTGAGGCCCAGAGAGAATCAGTGACTTGCCTGAGGTCAATGGGGTGTTTGTGGAACAGTCAGAGATAGAATCCAGGAGTCCTGGCTCCCAGCATCCTCTGCTTTAACCACTAGACCCCCCTCCTCTCCCAGAGCTGGGGATAGAACCCAGGAGTCCTGGGGCTGTATCCAGCAGGGTCCAGCTTCTGTGCTGCTCCAGGGGCTGGAGCTCGCCCCTGCCCAAGCTCCAGGCTTACGGAGAACAGGGGTGTTGCCAGGACTCTGGGAACGTCTCAGTATTTGGCATCTTGGTCTATTCTGTTCCTACCATTGGTGGGCATGGGGGCAAACAGAGCCCCTGGCATGGGGCAGGGGAGAGGGGAACCTCGACATGCAGTTCTGCTCTTTGGCCCCTAGGTGTCTCTGCACCACATTGGAAAGCCGTGGGACCCTGGTAACAGACTGAGACCAGGGGGTGGGTGTGTGTGTGTGTGTGTGTGTGTGTTGGTAGGATTTCCACTCCCACTCACCCCCAGGGCACACGCTGCCTCCTTGCCCCAGAGATCCCAGCCCCAGACTCACCCCCCTGCCCTCTCTGCTCTGTAGATGTTTCTGCACGTGGCTGAAGAGGTAGGAAAGGAATACGAGCTGGAGTCCATTCAGGTGAGACAACATTCCCCCCGCAACCCCCTTCCCCAACTGCATGGGATGCTCCTGCCTAGCCAGCCCCTGCCCCACACCCGAGGGGTTCACCCGTCCCCTCCTGACATTGTCCTGTCTCCCCTGCAGCACCTGGACCTGCTGGTGCGGGACTGGAGCAGCTCCATTGTCCTTGGAAGCGACGGTGGGGAGGAGCATCTGAGAGACGTCCGACAGGTGAGTGTGGGGAATGGGACGTGGGGCCTTTGCCCTGGGGGGTGTTGGCTCTGATGCGGCCCCAGGGCGAGGGCCTGGCTGGCTCTGGGAGCAGGGAATGGGTCCCAGGGTATTTCTCTCTGTTGATGTGTCACTTTGCCGATTTCCCCCTGGTTCTGTCAGATGCTGGAGGCGACATCCCCTTGCAAACACCCCAGGGCCCTGGACGTGCTGAGCAGAAGCAGCAGCCGCTGTTACCTGATGCCCTTCCCCGGCAAGCGGATCATGACTGGAAACCGGGGAAGCCTGAGAGGTAACAAACCCGGGACAGAGGCTGTGAGCCTGGGCAATGGGGCATCTCTGTCTCTGCCGGGTAACTGGCTGTGGGGGGACACTCCAGCTCCGGGTTCATTGCCATCTCCCTTCCCTTCGCAGACATGGATGAGGATTTCCGGGACAGCCTGAGGGACTATGTCACCGCCCTGGTGGGCTCAGTCGGTCAACACGTCTGGAGGGACCGGCATGGGGTGCTGCTCACTGGGACACAGCTCGCTGCCAAGATAAAGGTGGGGATTGGTCTGTGTAGGGGGCGCTCTCCCTTGGCAGTCAGGGCAGTACCCAGTACCCCATGGTGGCACTAGGAGGCGCTGTGCTGCGGAGTGGCAGGTCAGTAGGGACATTCTCCCCTGGCAGTTAGGGCTGGCCCAAATACCCCATGGTGGTACTACGGGAGGCTGTGCTGTGGGGAGCGGGGTAGGGGGTCTGTAGGGATGCTCTCCCCTGGCAGTCAGGGCTTCCCCCAATACCTCATGATGGCACTAGGGTCGCTGCGCTGCAGGGAGCAGGGTGGGGGGTCTGTAGGGACACTCTCCCCTGGCAGTCAGGGCAGTACCCAATACCCCATGGTGGAACTAGGGGGTCCTGGGCTGCGGGGAGCAGAGTGCGGGCTTAGGCCTTTTTGCTGAATTTTTGTTAATTAAGAATTGGGGTCGTATTTATATCCTAGCAGAATCCCAGCTTGGATGATCCTGCTGAGCCTTCCTACATCATCCAGTGAAGTTCTTCATTTCCCTCGCCAAACTGATTCTCACCATTGTCTTATGGCCGTTCCCCAGCTGCCCTGCCCAAGAGGTCGCTGCATCTCAGCGCCGGGCGAGCCGTCCCCATGTTCACATTTTCCTAAGCCCTGTGGAGTCTGTATTGTGATTTCTGGTGCTTTCCTTGCAGAAATTCTCTGATCTGATGAAGAAACATCACTGTGGCTTCTCCTCTCCTGCTCAGGTACCTTCTCTATCCGTCTCTGCCCCTGACCTGATCCAGGGATGTGTCCCACCTCCTGAACTCACTTCTGATGTAAAACTGCTTCCTACTTTTATCTTACTGTTGCTGCTTTGCCTGAAAGGTGGCTGCATCTCCATGTCGGGCAAGCCATCCCCGTGTGGGGTTGCTGTGAGGCTATTCTCCAGCTGCCTCACCCCAGAAATGGCTGCATCAGCACTGGGTGAGCCATCCCTATGGTGTGTGTGCGCGTGCGTGTGCGCGTGCGTGCGCACATATGCTCCACCCCAGAGGTAGCTGCATCTCAGGAGTGTGTTACCACTTGTTGGAAAATGTTGTTGTTTTTTTCCTGCAGACAAATTTGAGTTTCTGTTGAAATATCAAAAGCTGAAATACTTCGATCTGGAAATGCCTCTGTGGTGTCTCATGGGAATAATAGTTTGGCTGGGCATGCTCCCTTTTCTCCGCATAAATCAGCTCTCTGATGGGACTGCAGCTCCCATGATGCACCACAGAGCAGGGAGGTGATGTATCATGGGAGTCCATGGCTGTGGGGCATCATGGGGCTTGTGGTTTGGGTGCCTGGCTTCAGGCTGAGCTGCTGAAGTGGCTCATGGGAGTTGTAGTTTCACACTGGCTAGTGGCGTCGCTCTGTTACATGAGGTTGCTGCGGTGGGAGCTGCAGCCACTAGGTGGAGAAGGGACCCCTTAAACTGTGGCTCACCCCAGCCTTGTCCTCCCCGTGCAGATGGCCATCGCCTTCCACAACCAGAGAGTCCTGGACAGGGCCAGCGCAGACCACACTCTCTTTCTGAAGGAGAAGGTGAGTTGGGGGTAGTGGGGGGAGATCTGAGTTTCTCTGGGCCTCAGTTTCCCCATCTATCAAAGTGGGAGAATGACCCTGCATTCGGGGGTTTTAGCCTGTGAGCTTTTTGGGGCAGGGATGGTCTCTCACTGAGTTTGTATGCTGGGCCCGGTGCGAGGGGGGGCCCCGACCTCAGTCCAGGTCTGTGCCGCACTGTTGCGAGGGGGTACCCCCATCTCACTCCTGGATTGTGTCCTGCTCTGCGCAAGGGGGGGCCCCCATCTCAGTTGGGGGGTGGGGTCTGTTCAGCGCTTGCCCCTTCTAACGCTCTTGGCTGTCTCCTCTCCTGGTGGGCGCAGGACGGCGACTCCCTGAACATGTTTTCCTGCCTGAAGGTGCGGCCGAGCAAGATGGTGGAGCAGTTCACGGAGCGGCGCGGGCACTTGCTGTGGCGGTGCCGGACAGACATGCGGGAGCCGGCGCCGGAGAAAGAGGCCCTGCTGACGGAGCTGGAGCATTTTCTGACACAGAAGGCTGAGACCTTTCTGGAGATCTACGGGAAGCGCTTCAAGAAATTCGCCATTTTGGCGGGTGTGGGGGCGGGGGCGCTGGTTCTGGGACCGGTGGGCGGAGCTGCCGGCGCCGGCATTGCTGGTGCTGTCATCGCTGCCGAGGCGGCTGGGGCGCTTGCTGTGGCTGAGGTGGTGGCCATTGGGGTTGGGACGGGCGCTGCAGCTGGGATTGTCATGGGTGGGGGTGTGGGCGGGGGAGTTGGTGGGAACATTGCCCAGAGGGATAGGCAGAGGGCTCAGGCTGCTGGTGGCGGGAAGGAGGAAGGGGACGGAATTGAAGATCTATCCGATGACAGCCCCCTGATCTGATCGGTGTGTCCCTCTCCCCCCGAATCTGGGGCTGACAAATAGGGTGACGGGGCTGCAGCGTGGCCCAGACAATTCCCCCAGAAGCCACCTCAGAGCAGGGAGCCATCACCCACAGATTCTAAGAAGGGACATTTAGATCCTCTCGTCTGACCTGCTGTGCCACCCAGGCTGCAGAACGCCGCCCACTTCCCCCTGCATTGGACCCGATATCTCTTGTTGCACTAAATCATCTCCCGGAAAGGCGGCCAGTCTGGCTCGGAAGCCAGAAGAGACGGAGATCCCACTGCTTTCCCACTGGTGTATCACTCGTGCTGTGAAAAATCCGATGCCTCGTTTCTGATGGGAGTTTGTCTGGCTTTAACTTCCAGCCCTCGGTTCTCGCTCTGCCTTCCTGCGATGTTGCAGGGCCACTCCAGCTGTAACGTGAAATGCTTGGAAACGCCCAGCCGATGGTCCTGTCCCGAGATCACCTGCTGGGGTGACAACGGGCACCTAGCTGAGTTCCTACAACGGCCGTCGTGTGGTCCCGTCCTAGGGGACAGATCTCCAGCTGCCCCTCTGAGCAGGAAGGCGGGTTCTAGGGAGAGGACACAGGAAGATGTGGGTTCCCTGCTCTGCCAGGGACTTCCTCTGTGACCTTGGCCAAGTCCCTTAGTTTCTCCATGCCTCAGTTTCCCATCTGGGCAATAGTGGGTAATGGGTAATAGTGCATTGGAAGATGGTGAAGGGTTTGAGCTCCACTGAGAGAAAGCGCTACCCAAGAAACAGGCATCGTTATTTATTCTGCGGGAGGGCTATAAAACCATCCGAAGCTAAAGGGAATTGTTTCTACCCCCATGAATGTACGCCGAGCAGAGGACACCCTTTGGCCATCTCCACAGGAAGGCTCAGCTCCTACCACTCAGAGCTGGTGAAAGGCCAAGACTTGGGCGTGGGGATTTCCAACCAATGAGACCTCGGGCTAGCGGGACGCTCCAGCTGTTCCGCTCCAGCCTCCGCAGGCACCTATGATCCGATAGACCTCAGAAGCGTGAGGTATGGGGTCTGCTCCATCCTGGCCTGTCCGTGGTGAGTCGGGAGCGCCCCTTCCCCTCACAGATTCCAAGGCCTGGGTAACACAGGCATGACCCTGCCCTGAATTAATTCCTGTTTGAACCAGAGCGACCTGTTAGAGAAACTTCCCATCTCGATTTAAAAATGGCCAGTGAGGGAGAATCTGCCACAACCCTCGGGGAATTGTTCCAGTTGTTCTCACTGTTAAAAATTTCTTCCTTACTTCCAGTCTGAGTTTTGTCTAGCTTCAGCGTCCAGCCATTGGCGCATGTTAGACCTTTCTGTGCTAGACTGAAGGACCCATTATCAAATATATGTTTCCCAGGTGGGTACTTATGGCCTGGGATCCAGTCACCCCTTAACCTGCTCTTTGAGTCCTATCTTCCTAAGAACTCCTTGGAAACCTAATATCCAGGGCTGCAGGTTTTCAGAGGCTGGACCTCTCGGTATGTAGCAAGAGAGAATAGGTGTCACGTGAGACTATGGTCTGCACAGTGTTCAATGGGAGAGGTTAGGGTTGTTCTGCTGGAAGGTGGCCAGGCACCGGGTCGTGGGTGCGGGACAGTCTCAGAGCAATGGCGGCGTTTAACCATTCTCCTTTGTGCCCAACACGAGGAAAGATATTTGGGGTACTGTGTCAGGGGGTCAATGAACACATGAACATGTGCATGTGTCGGAGCACCTGTACGTGACTGCCGTGGGGAGTGCTAAAGACTAATCTCCCAGATTTAAATAACGGTGAAGTTCTGACACGACCTCGAACAGAAAGCCCCAAGTAGTTTGTGTAGAGAACCCGAGATTACAAATCATGGCAATTAGCCAACCTTCTCCCAAGTGCAAAGTGCTGAAAGGAAGAATCTAGGGACGTTTGTTACCCATGATTGATCCTGACGTTAACCCCCAGAACTGTAGATATACGGTGTACTTCTGTTTATCTGAAACGCTGTTATCCAAACCTCTGCATTATCTGAGTCCCTTCCTTGTCCGCCAGCATGAAACACTTGTCCTCTGCAGCATGATCTTACGTGTCTCATGCTAGGGGACCAGGAAGGGATTTGGACAATGTGAAGGTCAGATTATAGAGCAGAGACCCCTGACCAGGAATAGAAGGAGGACGATAACCTCCTCCAGACGTGTGGGAGGCCACCCCGTTGCTGAATGGCTCCTGCCCTCTGGATTATCCAAACTTCCAATCATCAGACTGTAAAAAGGATGACAGCTAAAGTGAGAAGTGGTTCAACTTGACTGGCCACATGTTATTAAATATGAAAGTTTGTCACCTGACTTGCCCTCAAAGATGCATCCTGAAACCCTTGAAGGAAACTTCTGTTGAAATCTAGTAAGAACCGTACAGCTGCTCCCAGCATCAGCTCAAGTGTAGAGGAACCCAGTGGAACTAAATCTCCATCGAGGTCTAAAGGCTAGGTTGGAAAATCCACATCTATCTCGTAGGCAGGTACTGATGGCTTGTTTTCTGCATGTAATTCCCTTCTGCTCCAGTGCTGTATGGGATATACTCTGTTTAACTACTTACATTTTGAGGCTGTGAAATCTGAGGATGACTTAAGGGCATAATGGGTTTGTACTTTGCCAACCAAACTCGGTCCTAAATGTCAAGAAATAATTTAAGGAGAGCAGGTTGAGAACTTTGTCAAACATTTTTTGGACAAAAAAGGGCTTTTGGACCAAATTGAAAATGTTTGTTTTGGTCCAAAAAAATTGTTTTCTTGACAAAAATAAAACCTAATATGAAACAATTTTCATTTTTACAAAATTATGTTCATTATCTTTCATACTCAAAAGTGTGTGTGTGTCAGAGAGAGGGGTGTGGGAGGTTAATTTAAAAAGCAGAGGAATGGAGAGAAACAGAATGATTTTGAAAGGAAATGGAAATTGTCATGTTACCATCTTTGTACTGACGAGGTCACTGAGGCATTTGTAGAGAGAGGGCAGCTCCATGTTCTCCTAAGAGGAACACACGGGACACCCAGCCGGTCGACAGAGAGTCTGTATCCACCGAAAGCAAAGCTATTTCCTCTAATGGAGCTTCCGTATAAAGAAGTGAAACCTTCTTTCTGGGAATGGCTTGGAAGGGGTTTCAGAGTGCTGTTGCACAGTGTTTTGTTTGGTGTATCCAGGGCCGGCCTTAGGATTTATGGTGCCCTAGGCGAGATTATTAAACTGGTGCCCCTGTGCCTGATCTGCTCTTAGCAACACAAACATAAGCTTACAGTATTGGAAAACTTGCCACATTCACGTTATTAAAACCAATTTAACTTAATTAAGCCACTGTAACGCTGATGGACTAGCACTAAAGAAGCAGCACTATAGAAAAAATTCTGATTTGACAGAATGATGCAAATAATATAATTTCTTTTATTGCCAAAATTTATTGGAAATTTATATGAAGAGTATTGAAACAAAGATTTGTTTTTAATTAAAAGCAACCTTTCTGGCTTTTTTGGCTGCAAAATCAGTAATAATGTCATCGTATGACAAAGACAAAGTCGTGTCTTGTTCGATTGCAAGAAATAGCAAGACCAGTTAAGCGTTCTTGACATCATTGTAGAGCGGAGATAGTTTTTATGAGCTTTATGGAGAAACTCCATCTCCTGATGCTACTTGTACAGGAATTGTCAGTAGAATACGAGTGCAAGTTCACATTAGGAATATATAATCAAGTTGCGAGGTATGAATAAACTGTACAATGTCCACATCGATTTGCATGTGCAACATTGATGACAGTGTACTCAATTCTTCGTACAGTTCAAGTCCATTTAAATCAAAACTATCACCATGCTCTAGAAGGCTCTCTAGGTCTTGCACTTTGTCATTAGTTGCTCTGTTTCCCTATTTGTTGAATTTATTATGTCATACAAAAATCCAACCGTTCATGGTGTACTTGCAAGGTATTAAACCTTTCATCAACAGCAGATACTGCTTATCCATCACAACATAAAAAAATTCAACCTCAAATTTCTTTTCTGGTCGTCTATGGCTCATCTGCTCCTTCATACTTCATTTGTCGTTTTTCCTTGAAACTCATGTCACATTTGCACATGGAAATTTTGGTTCTACACCGAGTGCCTGTGCAACTCTCTTGCTGTAACCTGTCTTCTTTGAATCCATGTTCTCTGTATTTCGCTAAAAAGTCTTGTGTGTTGTTAGTAAGGTAAGTGTTGAATCAAGCTGCATCATTGGACTCTGCATTATTGCTTACACTTAGATTTTAACAAGAATGTCAAACCAGATTACGACAGATGTTAGAAACTTGAAGCTGGATATTTCAGAGGCCAATAACTGTGCTTCACTTTAGCTTTTGGATCTCTGGCTTCTTCCGAAATAGCACCAATGCTTCATAAACTCCTCAGATTGATATCTAACTATTGTTATTATCTGAGTCTTGGCCACCGGTCCTGCATGCCACCTCCTTGGGGGCCCAGGCCTGCAGCAGGTGCTGAGTGGGCCGATGGCTGGTATCCCAGCTGGCAATAGTGCAGCACCCGACCCCAGAGCAGTGATGGCTGAGCCGCTCAGCCTGCCGCTGCATACCATCAAAAATCAGCTCCCTGCCACCTTTGACAACCGTACCTGCCTTATACATTAGTAAGGAGATGAGCATATTACAGTAGTAGGCTCTATCAGTCAACATTTTTTGTTTCTCTGAGCTGGCCCACTCCTGCCTCAAACCAAACCTGTCACTAATAATTGTCAACAACTTAATTTTCTGTTTTTGGCTAAGATATTGATTTTTTAAAAAAAAAATATTGAAATTGGATTCAGGATCTTAGCAAGAATTTTTGGCAAACAAAGTTGTTAAATGACAATCTAAATGGCAACACAGCAGCTTTCATGCTTGCTCACCCCCAGCTGCTGGTCCAACAGCTGCAGTAAGGAGGATAGGTGGAAAACTGCAGGACCCAAAATCCACCTCTTGGGGTGCAGAGTGGCAACAGCAGCAGTAAACCTCAGGTCCAATCACACGCCAATGGGCACCACCACCAGCCTTATGGACCATGGTGAAGTAGCACAGCATCTGATCTCAGGGACGGGGCACCCATGGAGCCACAGCAGCTCATCCTGCCCTGTGCAGCTCCCCCCGGATGAGATGGATCGCTGGCAGCTGCCAGCCTGGGGAGAGGCGCTCCCCAGCTAGGGTGCCAGATCCAGATGTCCTGATTTATAGGCCAGTCCTGATATTGGGGCTTTGTCTTATATAGGCACCAATTACCCCACCTAGAGTGACCAGACAGAAAGTGTAAAAATCAGGACAGGATGGGGGAGGCGGGTAAAAGGAGCTATATAAGAAAAGACCCACAATTGGGACTGTCCCTATAAATAGGATATCTGATCACTGTACCCCAATCCCCTATCCTGATTTTTCACACATCTGGCTAACCCCAGCCAAGCCCTGTGTGACATTCCAATCCTGGCTCCTGCGAGGAAGTGAGTTACTTTCACTTTCATTCCTCAGCAGGCAGCCAGCCTGCCTTCCCCCATCTACCCCCGCACCTCACCCAACCAGCCCTGACGGAGGAGGGAGAGAGAGAGAGGGATGCTCCTGGGAGGAGGGGTGCTCCGGTGGGGGGGAAGAAAATGGATCTTATGGGGGACAACAAAGGATATGCCAGAGCCACAGAGCTGTCTCACCTCACCTCAGCCGGGGGAAAGAGTCACACTCACAGGTGAGTCTCTTCCCCAACCTCACCCGCTCCCTTCCCAGAGACCCCAGCCAATCCCATTCCTCAGACTGTGCAGCATTCGGCTCTCTCTGGGACCAGCACAGCCCTGCTCCTACATGCTCCACTGCTTCCCGTCTGTCTGGGCTCCCTGCAGAGTGGTGCCCCAGCCAAAGTGAGGCCCTACGCATTTGCCTACTTTGCCTATGCCTAAGGACGGCCCTGGGGTGTATCATGGACTACTGGGAAGACCTGTCTGCAATCCAGTGTCCAAATCTGGCACCCGTCTACTCAGCTTGTGACGAGGGGTTCAGGGAGCCTGGAGCCCATCTGAAAGTATCTACAAGGGGCATAGAAATTAGATCTTGGAGGCCTCGTCCATGTCTTTGTTCTGAGCAACCCGTTGGCTGAAAGTTGAAGCTAGACAAATCAGACTGGAAATAATGTGTCAATGTTTAACATTGAGAGTCACTGCCCATTGGCACGGCTTGCCAAGGGGCGCGCGGGATTCTCCATCACCAGCCACTGTTTTTCTAACTGATCTGCTCTAGTTGAACCAGGAATTAGTTCTGGGCTGTTCTCTGGCCCTGGTTATACAGGGAGCTCAGGCTAGGTGCTCACAAGGGTCCGTTGTGGCCTGGGGATCTGGACTCTATGTTGCACCAAGAGGGCTCTGTGCCGGGCCAGGTGCAAGGAAGGGCTGCTGGGGTGCTCAGGGGGACAGAGAGAGCTGGTATCCTATGAAATAAAGGTAAAATTGCAATCTGAGTTCTATAAACTAGACAGGATTTGAATGAAGCCGTGTCTCACCCTGATGGTCTAGTTCCTTACTACACAGGCTGGGATTCTCCTGTCTAGCCTGGGCCACCTCCCCAGTTCAGTCTTTATTCTCCAGACGTGTTTCCACATGTTCAGTTGGGGATGGGGGTGGAGAGTGAGGCTAAGTGATGATCTCACTTCCCCTCTTCCAGCTCGCTGGAAAGAGCCTTTGCTACCATGTGAGTCAAGCAGCCTCCGTTGTCTGTGTGCTCTCTGAGAGGTCTCCGTTGTACACGGCTCCTTGGACAGACCTTGGGAGTGTGGGTTCCTTTAATAGGCCACCAGCATGTCTGGCTGCTCCACTGTTGTGCTGGAAAGGCTGGTTCTGGGTGTTCCCAACCTCACAACATATTTCAGTCACACACACAGAGCAAAACTTCATAACTTCCCATCCAGTGACGCTCACACAATGCAACAGGGTGTTAATGTTCAGCAGTTCAAGACTTTTAAAGTGATAGCTCACAAGACAGACTTTGTACAAACACATCATAATTAGATGACTGTGGTGATTATGGGGGTGCCAGGGTGTTGGTTTGAGGCCCAGAGTGCCACACCGGGTCTGCCAGCGGCAGTGGCAGGCGAGAGTTTCCCCTGGTGGGCACAGACAGGCTCCATCCTGCTGGGAGCAGAGGGTGGTGATTTCCCCTGGAAACCCCAAACCAGCATCGCAGTTATTCCATGGGAAGTCGGTGTGAGCAGTGGGGGGCTGGTGATACACTCACGGAGACGCCCTGGTGCATTGTGGAACAGCTGAAGTTTTCTGAGTAGCGGAGCCTTGGGGAGAGGCGATGGTGTAAATAACCAAAGCTAAATCATCCTTGGCCGGGACGGGCAAAGTCTCATAGGCAGCCGGAGATGACTCACAGCGTAACTCGCAGGTGCTTCTATGCAGTTCAGATTGTACCCAGGGTATGTCTCATATACATCGAGGAACAAAGAATTCAGGCCCTACTTGTGGGCTGGGGTACTCAAACCAGCAGGGCAGTGATTCTGAAAAACATTTGTGGGGTTGTGGTGAATAATCAGTTGAACATGAGCTCCCAGTGTGACTCAGAGGGGCAGCTGGAGCTCTGTCCCCCAAGACCGCACCACAGGACTGCCAATGTAGGAAGTAAGTCAGGGATCTTGAGACGTGACCATTGGCAAGGCATTTCCAGGCGCTTTGCTTGCAGCTGGAGTGGCCTTGCAACGTCAGAAGAAGGCAGAGCGAGAACCGAGGGCTGGAAGTTAAAGCCAGACACGCTCCCATCGGAAATGAGGCACCGGATTTTTCACAGTGCAGGTGATTCACCAGTGGGAAAGTGGCATGTAGATAAATCTCTGCATTAAACATCTTCACATAACTTTCATATGATTTTTATTATGCCTCTTCATATAACTCTGTATTAAGCCTATCCATATATAGCCTCTATTTTCAGACAACTTTGTATCAAGTCCTTTGATATGGGAACTTTGTATCAAATCCTTACATAGAAACTTTGTATTGAGCCTTGGTATAATGTCATAGCCCCTAAGGATAGTTAAGGTAGAAGAAAAATGTCTTCTCTGTAGGAGTAGACTAAGATCCGCCCCGTTAATCAATGGCCCTGTTGACTGAACGAGGGGTGGATGAGGAAGGTGAGAAGGCAGCATCTCCAGACGCTGCACCCCTTCCAGAGGGGCTGGGAGCCAGATACAGGAACAATACAACTCGTCAGCTGGGCTCACTGAAGAAGATCAGACACAGTGACAGCTTTGGGGGTTAGAAGCCAGCACCTTCTTTTGGAAACACCCTCTTTGAAAATAAATGTGGCAGCACTGGGACAACCCCCAGAAGAAAGTAGGATAAAGGCCCAACGGACCAGACACAGATTTTGAAGCTGGGACAGATTTGCATGAGAGGGAAGCTGCTATAAATGTGAGGTGTCTTGCAGAGGACCCCGGGTCTCGGAGCATCGATCTGGACTGGCAGAAGCTGGGCTCCACCTAGGGTGACCAGATGTCCCAATTTTATAGGGACAGTCCCAATTTTGGGGTCTTTTCTTATATAGGCTCCTATTCCCCCCCAACCCCTGTCCTGATTTTTCACACTTGCTGTCGGGTCACCCTAGCTCCACCCCTCCCCCATCTAACTCACTTGGCCAGTGAAGTTAAGGGAGCATCTAGTTGGTAACAACAAGAAGACGGAGTGTGTCATGAGTGTGCGAGTGCACAAGTGTAATATCTATAATATGCATATGATACAGTGTTAATTGATACACGTGTTACTAATAAATGTGGCGTTTTGCCTTATTCCCCCTGCAAAGATCCCGTGCGGTACTTGAAGTTCAGCAGGGTCTCTGTCTCTTCTGGCTTCCAATGGGAGATGTCGGGCCCAACGCAGGGGCAAGTGGGCGGCGTTCTCCAGCCTGGCTGGCACAGCAGGTCAGATGAGAGGATCTAAATGTCCCTTCTTAGAATCTGGGGGCGACAGCTCCCCGCTCTGAGGTGGCTTCTGGAGGACGTATCTGGGCCATGCTGCAGCCCCATCACCCCATTCGTCAGCCCCAGATTGGGCGGGGGGCACTGATCAGATCAGGGGTTTGTCATCAGACAGATCCTCAGTTCCGTCTCCCCCCTTCCACCACCAGCAGCTGCAACCCTCTGCTTATCCCTCCGGGTGATGTTCCTACCAACTCCCCTGCCCACAACCCCACCCACAACGATCCCGGCTGTGGTGCCCGTCCCAGCAACAATGGCCACCTCCTCAGCCACAGCGAGCGCCCCAGCCGCCTCGGCAGTGATGACAGCACCAGTGACCCTGGCGCCAGCAGCTCCATCCACCATTCCCAGAACCAGCGCCCCCACCCCCACACCCACCAAAATGGCGAATTTCTTGAAGCTCTTTCCGTAGATCTCCAGGAAGGTCTCAGCCTCCTGTGTCAGCTCCTCCTCCAGCTCCGTCAGCAGGGCCTCTTTCTCTGGCGCCGGCTCCCACATGTCTGTCCGGCACCCCCACAGCAAGTGCCCGGGCCGCTCCGTGAACTGCTCTGCCATCTTCCTCGGCGTCACCTTCAGGCAGTCAATCGGGTTCCTGCGCCCGCCGGGAGGGGAGACGGCAAAGAACATTAGAAGGGGCAAGGGCAGCACGGCCCCCCTGACTGAGATCAGGGCCACCTGATGACAGGTGCGGCACACACCTCTCTGCTCAGCTGAGATAATGCCAGATAAGGTCTGCCATTGCACAGACCCCCCCAACCAATATTGGGCCCCTCATCACGCTTGGTGCAGCGCAGATCCCCTCATCTGAGATCAGGGCCCTGCTGCGCTGGGCAGAGCACAGACCCCTGACTGGCTGGAAGAGACTCATCCATCTCAGCAGCCACCCTGGGAGCTGGAGATATGAACTCTGGTTGTGGAAGGCGATGGCCATCTGCACGGGGAGGACAAGGCTGGGTGAGCGGCTGTTTATTTGGCTCCATGTCCACCTAGTGGCTGCAGCTTCCCCCACAGCAGCCTCACGTAACAAAGCGACGCCGTTAGCCAGTGGGGCAGATCTTTGGGGGTCCCAGTGCTGCTGGTTTGCAGTCTGACCCTCACGGCAGCCCAGCGTCGGCTCCATTCCCTGACCCAGTGCACCTGTGCACTTTCCTCTAGCCAAGGATTTTGGAAACCCTGCCCCAGATGAGCTCGGCCTGAGGCTGATGCCCGACAGCACGTCAGTGACACCTGCTCTTAGAAGTCTGGCCGTATTTGGGGGCTTGCATTGACCTTTGGGAGACACATTTTGGGGGGGACAAAATCTTGGATAAGTCTTAATGTGGAGGTGCAATGACTCCAAAGCAGTCTCTGCTGTGGGCCTATTCTGGAGAGGTTATTGCAGAGGAGTTATCCTGGAGGAGCTTCGCTGGTCTATTCCTCCCACGTAGATGGGCTTCCCCTCCCAAATTCCACTAGAGGATTGCGTGGAGGGGGGGCATAGCTCAGTGGTTTGAGCATGGGCCTGCTAAACCCAGGGTTGTGAGCTCAATCCTTGCAGGGGCCATTTAGGGAACTGGGATAAAAATCTGTCTGGGGATTGGTCCTGCTTTGAGCAGGGGGTTAGACTAGATACTTCCTGAGGTCCCTTCCAATGCTGAAATGCTATGAGCTTCCCCTCCCCAATTCCTCTATTGAACTTGCTTTGATCCACCAGAGAGCCCGGCCCCACCGTAGCACTGCTTTACCGTGTTATATCAGGGTAGAGGTGTACAAACTATTCCACATCAGACATCTTATGAAAGTATATATGTAGTTAGTGCTTATGAATTTATGAGATTTTCTGGATGGTTGCTACTGAAATATGTTGTGAGTTTGAGAGTTGTCCACTGCCAGTTCTCCAGTGACAGCAGAGGAGGGGATCCACTCCCCAGAAGGTGTTAAATGACCATTAGTCAGTGGGGGGAACATAAACAAGGGATTTACAGTTATGTAAGAACTGCGCAGGCATCACATGATGGGGGATCAGTCAAGTCTGTGACTCAGCAAAGCCCACCAGGGCGCGTCTGGGCTGGTGCTTTCCAGACACATGGACCAAGGGTATAAAATAGGGGACAGCGGCATGATGGCTTGGCCTTTCTCCTGCCCCAGCTATGCTGGCAGCAACAAGAGAGCAGAGGGGACAAAGACATGAATGGGGGAGATGGGCCCCAGGCTTCGAGGGGAAGCCGGCGGATTAAGGATTATTACCCACCTGTAACCTCCTGTGGGGTGAGAAAAACTGCTTGACCAAATGCTGGTTGGTCTAATAAAGATTAAGATTTAAAGTCTGAGTTTATCTTTTATTTTCTTTGGTAACTATCTGTGACGTTTTGTACCTACCACATATAATCACTGAAATCTCTCTTCCTGCAGTTAATAAACCTGTTTTATATTTTACCTAAAACAGTGAATTTTGACTGAAGTGCTGGGGAAATCTCAGCTCAGTTTGCAAAGGCTGGTGTGTGTCTCCTCTCTACAGCGAGGGAGGGGCAGGCTGTGGAATAAACTTACACTGGTTGGGCTTCAGAGCTGGTCCAGTTCTGGGGTGCAAGGCTGGGGGTTTGGGAGGTTCGCTGATGCCTTTGTGTGATTCATGAGTGGCCTTGAGTAAATCCTTCCCAGGCCAATCCCCAATACACCAGTGCTGAGGGGAGAGGCCCTGGGCCAGAGTCCAGGGAATGTGCCCAGGCTCAGCTCATGAGCCAAACTTAGTGGGTTTTTGGCTGGCCCTATCCCAAAAGAAAGGGAGAGGACTGAAGAGAAAGTACCAGTGGGGAGAGGTCAAAGCTCCCAGTCAGCCCGATTGACAGGGCAGGCAGGCCAATGAGGGAGTCAGGAGCCCAGAGGCCCCTTCTCTGTGTGAGCTGGAGCTGCTGGAGCCAGAAGAGGGCAGAGCTAAGGGGAAAGCAGCAGCCTGAGCTGGGGCTGGGCAGAGCCAGGAGCTGGGACAGCGGAGACCAGGGATACAGGGCTGACCTGTGGGAGGAGCTGTGGGGCCAGAGTCAGGATACCGGATGCTGGCCATGCCCCATGTAACATTGCAGCTGAGCCTGGTGAGTGGCTGGGGAGAGCGGGGGTGGGGGGGCTGGGCAAAGGGCCCAGTGCAGGGAGACATCGCCTGACGAGAGGCCTCGCTGGCCATACTAAGAGGACATGAACCCACCAGGAGGACCAATGCTGGGGAGAAGGGTCCTGCCCCTTAGAGCCTGAGGGCATAGGCACCGAATTTCTAATCTGCCAAGGGGTGCTCCACCCATGCCCCACCCCCACCCCACCCCCCAATATCCCTGCCCTGCCTGCTTCTTCCCACCCCTGCTCTGCCCCTGCCCCTTCTTCCCACCCCATCCGCTGAGCACGCGGGGCCCTCCCCCCAGCACCTCCTAACGCCACGAAACAGCTGATCGGTGGCAGGCAGTAGGTGCTGGGGGAAGGCAGAGGTGCTGATCAGGGGGGTTGCCGACAGGCAGGAGGTGCTGGGGGAAGGCAGAGGTGTTGACAGGGAGGCTGTCGGCGGATGCTAAGTGCCCACCATTTTTTCCCCCATGGATGCTCCAGCCCTGGAGCACCCACGGAACCAGCGCCTGAGGGTGTGTGGGCACCGCCAGAGCAAGTGTCTGACCCGTGGTGTCACCGCAGAGCAGCCAGGGCCTGGGACATGTGAAGAGCAGCCTGTGAACTTTCTTTACAGCCCCAGAGATGGTTGTTTGTAGTCTCCCTGGGCCCTTTGGGTGGGGCCCCTTGTTCCATTAACTTTTCCCGTTTCCCCTTATTTTCCTTACCACGGCTGCTAGTTTGAACTTACTGCAGAGGTCAGTGGGTCGGGGAAGCGGCCAGGGCAGAGCGAGCACCCCGGAGTGGGGACGCCCTGGTCCCTCTCCTAAGCGACCCGCAGCCAGACTGGGGTGAAGTCTCCCCTCTGGTCGCTGCCAGCATTTAGGCGGAGGGAGCTGGGGCAGGGGAGGGCCGCCTGCAGCAAGTAATGGGGGGGGGCGGCACGCAGGGGAACTCCCCGCCCCAGCTCACCCCTGCCCCGCCTCCTCCCCGAGTGCGCCATGGCTGCTTCACTTCTCCTGCCTTAAGTGCCACAAGCCTGGGAGGCAGCAGAAGTGAAGCAGCGACCGTGTGCTCGGAGTGGAGGTGGAGCAGGGGTGAGCTGGGGCGGGGGGAGCACCTCAGGGCAGAGGGTGGGGGATGGGGAGCTGCCGCGGGGGGGTGCCTCAGGGCGGGGGGGGGAGCTGCCGCAGGGAGGGCGCCTCGGGCGGCTAGAGCAAAGGTGGAAGTTCGCCTATGGCTCGAAACATCCTCTGCACCGCCCTGCACACCCTAACCTCAAACCCCTGCCTGAGCCCCCTACCACATCCTGCACACCTCCTGCACCTCAACTCCCTGCCTCTGAGCCCCTGCTGCACTTGCCACCATTTCTGCACCCCCTGGGGGCAGCGTTGGGTTGGGGACTTCAGGAAGGGGTTGGATTAGGGCAGGGAAGGAGGTGGGAAGAGGTGGGACAGGCGGGGCCTAACGGAAGTGATAGAGTGGGGCGGGGCCAGAGGCAGGCGGGTGTCAGTGATGCAGCCCTCGGTTCAATGCACTAGCTCTCATGTGGCCCTCGTGTTCATTTGAGTTTGAGACCCCTGTTCTAGACATCGCAGATGAGCAGCATGATGGGAAAAGCAGCGCTTCCTTGGAAAAACCCATAGAGATGCTGCTGCAGGAGATCTTGTGCTTCAAGGACACCGTTCCGGGATATCACACCCAGCAGCAACATCATCTCGCCCACTCTTCAGGAGAAGGATGCGCCCAGAAGAACCTTTTCCATGGCCCAGGATCCTGATGTTGCTCATTGTCTTGCTGTGCAAGGAGGCACCTCAACCGGACCAGCCTCATCTCCAAAGCCACCCAGTGGGTCCTCAACACCCTCAGGGGTTGCATCCCTGTCTCATCCTGACTAATAGCCACTGATGGACCACCTCCATGAGTTTATCAAGTTCTTTACTTATGTAAGCAGAGTCAGGATGAGCTGTACCCTGACATCTGGTGGTGAAGTATGGGAAGTGTGGAAAGAATGTCTGGAATGCGAAATCTCAAATATTGCTATGGTCCGCCTGCCCATCCCAGACTGCCGAGCTGTGGGTGCTTTGTGACAGAAATGACTCAACCTCAGTTGGGTGGTACTTGCTAGACAAGGGACATGGGTTCCAAAACCTGTGAATAGAGAGAGGTTGGGGACAGGTTTTGTGCCTGGTGGTGCAGGCTCCTTGTGGAGCTAGAAGCACCAGTTCTACCCCCTCCTCTCTCCACTGTGGAATGTCAGATGTGATTTTATTCCCTTAAGACTCTAGATACAGGTTGTTGAGCTGAACTCACTTTGGGCTAATGGTGCACTAGCGCTGGGCTCCCCTGCTATGAGCTGAGATCACTAGAGCTGAATCACAAAAGAGCTGAAATTACTGAGCTGGGAGCACTGAGTGCTGTGCTAACTATGGGGGAGCCTGAAGCTATACGGTGGAACAGAGCAGCTGGCAGAGTGCAGCAGTTTATGGGATGGCTGGAGCAGACCACAGGACAGCTGGTGAGGTGGAGCGGCTGGCAGACGCGGAGTAGCTGTGGGCGTGTGGAGCAGCCCACAAGAGCGAGCGGAGCCCAGCAGTTTGCTGGGACAACTGGGCAGCTCACGAGGCAGCTGTGGAGCGGAGCAGTTTGTGAGGATGGCCAGAGGAGCAGAGTGGAGCGGCTGGTAAGGCGAGCAGTTCTGGCAGCCAGACCCACGGAGAGGTCAGGCAGGTGGCCCGTAAGATGTGCCCCCCACCCAGGCTGGGGAGGCCCACCATCCAGTGTGATTCTGGGTGGCATTGACCAGAGACTTTTGGTGTGTTGGACTTTGGAGTGATTGGACTTAAACCCTAAGGGGGGAAAGGACATTGCCAAACGTACTTGGGGGGGTGGTTATGGTTTGTGTATTAACTCTGCTTTGTGGTGTTTCTCCAATGGGATGCCGCATTGATTCCTTCCTTTATTAAAAAGATTTCGCTACACTCAGACTCCGTGCTTGCGAGAGGGGAAGTATTGCCTCCTAGAGGCGCCCAGGAGGGTATGGTATGTAAGTGTCCCAGGTCACTGGGTGGGGGCTCGAGCTGGTTATGCCTTGTGTTACTGAAACGGAACCCCTGGGTACTGAACCTGGCCCTTGTTGCTGCCAGCTCAGAGGGGCAGAAGGGTTACACTTAAACCTTTATAGTTTTGGCCTTCACACCATCCTCTGCAAAGAGTTCCAAGGGTTGTCTGTACATTTTGTGAAGAAATACGTCCTTTTGTTTGTTTTTAACCTGCTGCTTATTAATTTTGTTGGGTGACCCCTGGTTCTTGTGTTAGGTGAAGGAACATTTCCTTATTCACTTTCTTCACACCAGTCAAGATTTTATAGACCTCTATCATATCCCCACTTAGTCCTCTCTTTTCCAAGCTGAAAAGTCCCAGTCATTTTAATCTCTCCTCCTGTTCCATCCCCCTAATCATTTTAGTAGCCCTGCTCTGTACCTTTTCCAATTCCAATATTATTATTAGTTTTGAGGAGGAGGGATCTGGGATGTCCAGACTGAACACTGTACCCAAGACGTAGGCGCACCATGGATTTATATAATGGCTTTATGATATTGTCTGTCCTATTGATCCCTTTCTGAATGATTCTTAACATGCTGTTAGATTTTTTGACGGCTGCTGCACACTGAGTGGATGTTTTCAGAGACCTGTCCACAGTGACTCCGAGATCTTCTCTTTGAGTGGGAACAATTCATTTAATCCCCAACATTTTGTACGTATAGTTGAGATTGTGTTTTCCAGTGTGTATCACTTTGCATTTATCATTCAGCTTCACACTCACAGTCTCACTCCCCACTGGCTCTGACACCCTGCTGTAAATTCAAACCACCCCCCTATTTCAATTCCTGGGGAAAACACTGCTCCCAGGGACCCGGGGCCCAGACTTGTCAGGGTTAGGAGGGGAGTCCACATGGGGAGTCCTGCAGGGCAGGGAGGCCTCTGGGTAAAGGGAACTGGAGCAAGGACTCAGATCCATTCACCGTCCAGTGCTACTCAGGGCACCGGGTTATAGAACTAGAGAGTGAAAGTGAAAGTGGGACTGAGCAGGGAGTGGGCATCTGGGCTTTGTGCAGAGAGAGACCCGCAGAGACCCAGGACAGCGGAGGGGGAAACCCACAGACAAACGCAGAAATTGAATTAACCTCGGGGTCTGTGCTGGAGTCTGCTAACCGGGGTGAGCTACAGGGGAAGAATTGTGGGAAAAGGGAGCCCAGGGCTGGGCTAGCAGGGGCTGCGGGTCGGGAGTGAGGGGCCCTGGCAGAGCTCTGGGGGAGCCCAGGGCTGGGCTAGCAGGGGCTGCGGGTCGGGAGTGAGGGGCACTGGCAGAGCTGGGGGGGGCAGGGCTCGGCTAGCAGGGGTTGTGGGTCAGGAGTGAGGGGCACTGGCAGAGCTGTGGGGGGCAGGGCTGGGCTGGCAGGGGCTGTGGGTCAGGAGTGAGGGGCACTGGCAGAGCTGTGGGGGGCAGGGCTGGGCTGGCAGATGCTGTGGGTCAGGAGTGAGGGGCACTGGCAGAGCTGTGGGTGGCAGGGCTGGGCTGGCAGAGGCTCTGGGTCAGGAGTGAGGGGCACCGGCAGAGCTGGGGAGGAGCCCAGGACTGGGCTAGCAGGGGCTGTGGGTTGGGAGTGAGGGGCACCGGCAGAGCCGGGGGGACAGGGCTGGGGTAGCGAGGGCTGTGGGTCAGGAGTGAGGGGCACCGGCAGAGCTGGGGGGGAGCCAGGGCTGGGCTAGCAGGGTCTGTTGGTATCAGGGGGAGGGATAGCTCAGTGGTTTGAGCATTGGTTTATGACACCCAGGATTGTGAGCTCAATCGTTGAGGGGGCCATTTAGGGATCTGGGGAAAAAAAATAGTTGGGGGTTGGTCCTCGTTTGAGCAAGGGGGTTGCACTAGATACCTCCTGAGGTCCCTTCCAGCCCTGAGATTCTACGTATCATTCCCTGAACTCCTGGGGCCCTCAGGAATCCCAAAACCCCACCAGCAGAGAGACACTTGCCAGCCAGCCCTGCCCCAAAATGGGAGTGGCCAGCGCACAGCAGTGAACGGAAACTTACCAGCAAAGTGGCGAACACTAACAATGGAGCCCAGGAGTCCTGGCTTCCAGCCCCCCTGCACATCAGCCCCGTGTTCCCATGTGCTGGCTCCTGCCCCAGTGGATCACCCCAGGCCTGCAGGGTCAGAGGGATGGAGCAGCTCCGGGAGGACGTCACCTGCTCCATCTGCCTGGACATCTTGAACAACCCCGTCTCCATTGAGTGTGGCCACAACTTCTGCCGGGGCTGCCTCTCCACTCACTGGAGCCAGGTGTCAGCCCAGGGGCCCCGCTGCCCCGAGTGCCGGGCTCCCTGCTCCAGGGGCAGGATGATCCCAGACACACGTGTCAAAAACCTGGTGGAGAAATTCACCAAGCTCTTGCAGGAAGAGCCGGAGCCGGTGAGACCGGACGGGCCAGATAAGGGGGAAAGGAGCTGTCTCCTGTCGGGGATGCTGGGCCCAATCCAGCCCCAGGGCAGGGAATGGGACACTCAGACTTGTAGGCCAGAAGTGACGGGCAAACTTTTTGGCCTGAGGACCGCATCAGGTTTTGTAAATTGTATGGAAGGCCAGTTAGGGGAGGGGGTCGTGGCCTGGTCCTCACCTCCTATCTACCCTCCCCCCCTGGATTCCTGCCCCATCCAACCCCCCTTGTTCCCTGGCAGCCCCCCCGGGACCCCTGCCCATCCAACCACCTCTTCTCCCTGTCCCCTGACTGTCCCCCAGAACCCCTGCCACCCCATACAACTCCCCCTCCTTCCTACTGGCCCCTGGGACCCCTGCCCCATTCAACCCCCTATTCCCCACCCCAACCCCGATCCACACGCCTGCCCCCTGACCACCACCCCAAACTCCCCTGAGCTCTATCCAACCCCCCCCCGCTCCCTGCCCTCTCACCGCGCTGCCTGGAGCACCGGGGGCTGGTGGCGCTACAGCCGCGCCGTCTGGCTGGAGCTGGGCCGTGCCACCCATGCAGCTCAGAGACCGGGTCAGGCCAGGCTCCGCAGCTGCGCTGCCCCAGGAGCTCCCAGCCCCACAGCCCAGAGCACTGCACGGGTTGCCCTGGGAGCTGAGGCTGCGGGGAGGGGCCGGGGGTAGCCTCCTGGGCCAGAGCTTGGGGGCTGGGCAGGAGGGACCCGCGGGCCTTGATGTGCACCAATAAGAATGTTGGGGCCTGTCCCCTCCAGGGAGTGCGGCCTCTGATCCTGCCCCAGGGCAGGGACTGGCTGGCTCAGGGGTGTGGGAATGGGAACCAGGCGAGGATCCAGTCCTGAGGGCATTGTCTGGCTCGGGAGGGTGGGAATGGGGCACAGGGCTCTGATCTGGGGGGCAGGGGACTGGCTGGCTTGAAGAGGAGGAAATGGGGCTCTGATCCGGGGGGCAGGGGACTGGCTGGCTTGGGAGGGTGGGAATGGGGCACAGAGCTCTGATCTAGGGGGCAGGGGACTGGCTGGCTTGGGAGGGTGGGAATGGGGCACAGGGCTGTGATCTGGGGGAGAGGAGACTGGCTGGCTTGAAGAGGAGGAAATGGGGCACAGGGCTCTGATCTGGGGGGCAGGGGACTGGCTGGCTTGAAGAGGAGGAAATGGGGCACAGGGCTCTGATCTGGGGGGCAGGGGACTGGCTGGCTCAGGGTGTGTGTGTGATGCAGTGCCCCCCCTCTGGGGTGCCACCTGATGTACTGGGGTACCACTGAGCCCCCCCTGCTCCACCAGCCTGGGCTCCCTCACCCCCTTCTGCTGAGCCAGGCCCTCCGGCCTCCTCCTGCACACACACAGGAAGGGCCACACCCAGCTGCAGAGAAACACACACACAGATCAGCTCTGCAAGGGAACACTCAGCTAAGGAATTGCCCAGCTCTCACGTGCACACCTCGTCTGGGGTGCAAACCCAAAATTGTACCAACTTGTGCTGCTCAGAGAAAGGTACAGCGTAAGCTCATGAAATTCACTCCCTCTCTCAGCGTGGGGAAAGAACTGCAACAGCTTTTTGCCCTCCAGTTATGAATTCCACTAACTGGTTTTGGACTCCTCATTGTTTTTGCTGATACAGACTAACCCGGCTACCGCTCTAAAACCAAATGTATTAACGGCAGAAGGTAGATTTTAAGTGATTATAAGGGTTAGGGTTAGGGTCAATGTAGGTGACTGAGCAAGTAAAACAAACACGCAAACTGAGCTTAATACACTAAAGAAACCGGTGGGAACGGGGCACGGGGCTCTCATCTGGAGGTTGGGGGACTGGCTGTCCATTGGGGGGATGGCAATGGGGCACAGAGCGCTGATCTGCAGGAATGGCTGGCTCAGGTGGTGGGAGTGGGTCGCAAGGCTCTGATCTAGGGGGCAGGGAACTGGCTGGCTCAGGGGTGGGGGTCCCAGCTCTGACCCTGCTTGTCCCTGCAGCAGGGGCCAGAGTCTCAGATGGAGCCTGGGCACCCAGTGCAGCTGGTGCGTCTGGACGAAGAAGGGGGCCTGACCCTGGACGAGGAGGCCCTGAGCCGCTGCCTGGAGCAGGGTGGGGTGGGGGATGCCCCCGTCTGCCTGGTGTCCATCATCGGGGAGCAGCGCTGGGGCAAATCCTTTCTGCTGAACTACCTGCTGCGCCGGTTCTGGAGCCCGGTGAGTGTGAACGGGAACAGGAGTGAGCTGGGGTGTGAGCGGCCCCATCCTGCCCCCTGCTGGGGGGTCAGAGCTGCACACGTGTCTGTGAGCAGCCCCCACCCCCCAACATATCCAGTTAGTTGGAGCCATGGCTGGACCCTGGCATACCTGCCTGCCTGCCTGTCTGGAATATAGCGTGTCTGTCTGTCTGTGTAGACACAAATGGGTCTGTTTGTCTGTCTCTCAAATTCTGAGCATGCCTGTCACCATGTATCCTTCCCAGCCCCACACTAGTACAATTAACCCCTGCCCCCCCTCAGGGTTTGCAGCCTGGGGGAGGAGGGGTACCAGTCACTGTCCTCCCCCACCGGCACTGATGTCCTCCTTGTTCCCCCTCTGGCAGGACATGAGTAATGGGTCATGGATGGGCCGGGAGGAGGAGCCCCTGGAGGGATTCGAGTGGCGAGTTGGCAACCAGAGAGTCACCCAGGGCGTGTGGGCCTGGAGTCAGCCCTTCTGGGTCCCCACTGAGGGCGGGAAGGTGAGTGGGGGTGATGGGGGGTGCACAGGGAAGGGAGAAGGGAGTCATGGATGTGCTGGGAGAAGGGACTGGGGACTAGAGGAACAGGGTGGAGAGCTGGGAATGGAGGGAATGGGGGAAACAAAGAGCGAACAAGGGATGGAGACAGGGAGAACCTGATGGCGAGATAATGGGGGGAATGAAGAAGCGCGAGAGAAGGGAGCTAACACAGGGGTCGGTGGAAACGAGCTGCCAGGTGCCAGGGGCGAGGGGGGCGGAGCAGGGGGCAGCTCTGGGAGCAGAGGGGCCGTGGGTGGCTGGACGAAGCCGGGAGCTGACCTGGGGCTCTCACTCTTGCCCCCAGGTGGCCGTGCTGCTGGTCGACACCGAGGGCTCCATGGATCTTGAAAGGAACAAGGAGACGAGCATCAAACTCTCTGCCATGTCCATGCTGCTCAGCTCCTACCAGGTTGGGGGGCTCAGTGGGGGGCAGGTGTGCTGCAGGGGCCACTCTCCCCTGGGGGTCAGGGCTGGCCCCGATGCCCCGTGCAGCGCTAGGGGGCGCTGTGCTGCAGGGAGCAGGGCTCAGCAGGGGGCACTCTCCCCTGGGGGTCAGGGCTGGCCCCGATGCCCCATGCGGCACTAGGGGGCGCTGTGCTGCAGGGATCAGGGCTCAGCAGGGGGCGCTCTCCCCTGGGGGTCAGGGCTGGCCCCGATGCCCCGTGCGGCGCTAGGGGGCGCTGTGCTGCAGGGAGCAGGGCTCAGCAGGGGGCGCTCTCCCCTGGGGGTCAGGGCTGGCCCCGATGCCCCATTAGGGGGCGCTGTGCTGCAGGGAGCAGGGCTCAGCAGGGGGCACTCTCCCCTGGGGGTCAGGGCTGGCCCCGATGCCCCATGCGGCACTAGGGGGCGCTGTGCTGCAGGGATCAGGGCTCAGCAGGGGGCGCTCTCCCCTGGGGGTCAGGGCTGGCCCCGATGCCCCGTGTGGCGCTAGGGGCGCTGTGCTCCGGGCAGGTGACGTGGCTGGGAAGTGGCCTGGCGTGGCCATCGCTGCTCGTTGCTGTAGCTCTGTCCGTCTCCTGGTTATTTGCAGATACTGAACATTGGCCATCGGGTGAAGGACCCGGATCTCGAATACCTGGAGGTGAGGCCGGGCAGCGCAACACAGATTGTGGCCAGGCCATGTTCTCCCATTGACCCCAAAGGGTTATTATCCCTCCCCATGGGTCCTGTGGGGAAACTGAGGCCCAGAGAGAGAAACCGACTCTCCCACAGTCACATGGGCCTCTGGACTCAGCACTGTCACCGCATGGCCCAGGCTGGGTCTCTCTCCCACATGTCCGGTGTGGGCCACTGGGCCAGAGTTAGGACCCCTCCCTCCCCTCCAGCCCAGCTCCACCATCAGTGGGAACCTGCTGGGGCCAGGGCCTGGGGAGGTTGCTCTGCCCCCTGCTCTGCTCTGTTCTCCAGGCTCTTACCCAGCCCCAGCCCTGTCGGGCTGAGCCCCTGGCAGTCACGCCCTTAGTGATGTCACTGCCGCCTGTGGGATACGGTGTGTCCTGCCCCTGCACCGTGCCCCGGGGTGACTCTCTGTGTGGAGGTTGGGTTGGCTCTGGGAGGGTTTTCATCTGTCCTTGCTGTCCTGGCTCCAGTCACTAGCCGAGACCTGGTTAATGCAGAGAGACGGTGGTCTGGGGAGAGCTCAGGGAAATGCCGTGTAACCATTATTGCTTGCAACAGCGACTCTAGGTATTTTGCCGCCCCAAGCATGGCAGGCAGGCTGCCTTCGGCGGCTTGCCTGCGGGAGGTTCCCAGTCCCGTGGATTCGGCTGCAGCCTGCCGGAGGTCCGTCGAAGCCACGGGACCAGCGGACCCTCCGCAGGCCTGCTGCCGAAGGCAACCTGCCTGCCGCCCTCGTGGCAACCGGCAGAGCACCCCCCGTGGCTTGCCGCCCCAGGCACGCGCTTGGCATGCTGGTGCCTGGAGCTGCCCGATTGCTTGCAGTGTGAGCAGAGCCGCGGTTTGACTTCCTGGACTGTGCAAAACAGAGTTGGTAGCATTCATCAACCTGTGGCAATGGTGTTATTGTGTGTGCGAGGGTGTGTGAGGTGCTTCTTGGGAACATTGGAGAGAAGGAGCAAATGCTGGAACTGAACGGAACTTGCCCCTCGTTAGGGCGTTGGGTGGAGAGAATGGGTTGTGCACGGACGGCCATCCCACCTGTGCCAGACCCCCATGCCCCATGGCCTCCCCCACCATCCTCTGGGCCGGGTGCAGCCTCACACACTTCTCTCTGCTCCACAGATGTTTCTGCACGTGGCTGAAGTGGTGGGAGAGGCCTATGGACTGGAGCCCGTTCAGGTGAGATGGCTCCCCCCCCATCCCCACCCTACCCCATGCAGCCCCACATTGCACCCCTCCCCCACTCCCTAGGGCTTGAGGCTTCTCCCCACCTTCTTCCCAGTACAGCCTCTCCCCACCCCTTATAACCCCCACTCCCCTCCTGTCTCCCCTGCAGCACCTAGACCTGCTGGTGCGGGACTGGAGCAACTCCCTGGTCATTGGAGCCGAGGGTGGGGAGCAGCATCTGAGAGACGTCAGACAGGTGAGTGTGGGGCTTGGGGGGGTGGAATGGGACACAGGGCCTGTTTACTCTGGGGGCGTCAGCTGCGATCCAGACCCAGTGTTTGGGACTGGCTGGCTCAGGGAGCTGGGGAATGGGATACGGGGCCTTTCCCCTCTAGGGGGCTGGTAGCCCCACCCTTTATCCAGGTTACCTGGCAAATCCCTTTACAAGACCCCTCTTTAGTTGCTTATAACTTTGCCAAACTTTAACTGTTTGGGCTGAAATATTCCAGGCTTGTTCTCTGCCTCCAGCTGAATTCCTGCTTGCTTCCTCCAGCCGTTTCTGAGAACAAGGCTAAAGGAAAACATGTTGTTTTGGCAATTTGGAAAGAAAATTCTGACATTCATTCCTTGTTTTGAACATCTCTAGACACCCCCCACCCTCCGCTTCAGAGCAGGGACTTGAAACATGGCAGGAGGGTTTGGCCTGTTTGTCAGAGATATGCCAGGGGCTGTTCCCAAGAAAATCCCCTGTATCTGGCCAAGTAACAAGCCCTTGGATAATCTCGTATCTCCCTTGGATAATCTTTGCACGTGCTCAGGAGAGACTGGCTGAAGTTTAGCAGCGAAAGTCTCCTTCCAACACCTACCACAAACGAGACAGGGCCCCTCCAGACACTCTCTGACTGCCCAGCCGGTCTGGCCGGTGTTAACACAGGTGTTTGTGTGTCAATGTAACAATTCCCCCTGGCTCTGGCAGATGCTAGAGGCAACGTCCCCCTGCAAACACCCCAAGGCCTTGGAAGCGCTGAGCAGAAGTAGCACCAGCAGTTACCTGATGCCCTTCCCTGGCAAGCGGATCTCAACTGGCAGCGTGGGAACCCTGAGAGGTAACAGACCCGGGAGAGCAGCTCTGAGCCCCTGCCATGTGCCAGGCAATGGGACTGGGTCGCTGCTCCTGCCTGCACAGGGAGGGCAGTGAGAAGGGGGATCAGAGGAGTGCCCGCATGTGGAAGGTAGCGACAAGATGGATGAGTCAGGCCCTTGATTCCTCGAGCATTGTCCATCTCTCTCCCCTTCGCAGATATGGATGAGGATTTCCGGGACAGCCTGAGGGACTATGTCACCACCCTGGTGGGCTCGGCTGGTCAACACGTCAGGACGGACCGGCATGGGGTACTGCTGACGGGGACACAGCTCGCTGCCAAGATAAAGGTGGGGATCTGCCAGCTGTGCTGCAGGGATCGAGATGGGGTGCTCCCCACTGGCAGTCTGTGATTAACCCAGTACTCATGTGGGATCACTGTGTGGCTGTTCCCCAGCTGCCCCACCCGCGAGGTGGCTGCCTCTCAGCACCATGCGAGCCCTCCCTGTGTTCACAGCCTTTCTAAGCCCTGTGGAGTCTGTGACGTGATGATTTCTTCTGGTTCCTTTGCAGAATTTATCTGATGTGATGAAGAAATATCGCTCCGGCTTCTCCTCTCCCTGTCAGGTACTGTCTCTGTCTCTGACCTGATCATGGGGTATCTCCCCTCATCTGTCCATGCCGGTGCTGGGGTAGCACTGGGAGCTGGGTTCCTCCTGCTGGAGGAGACTGGGAAATGGTCTAGGAGAAACCTCCAGGTCTTGGACTATGAGGTAATCAAAGAATTTCTCTAGACTAGAGGGCGGCTGGTGATGGAGAGTTTCACCTACGAACACATCTTGAGTCCTGACACCTGTAGCATCAACCAACCATGGAACTGAGAGCAGTTGATCAGAACTGGCCTGGAAATGGGATTTTTGTTTTTCCTGCACAAACCGTTGAGTTTCCTGCAAAGCCCTCAAATGTTTCCATTTTGCAATGCCACCAAGGTGGCTCCTGGGAACTGTAGTTCATGCTCCTCACATGCCCCATTCTCCTCTATGGAGCTGGGTGTAGAGAGAACAGGGCAGCCAAACTACATTTCCCACATTGCATCATGGAGCCATATTGTGGCCAGGAGAAGCCCTGGAAATCATGCCCCTAGTGCATCATGGGAGATGTAGTCTGACCAGGGAGCCTGGTGTATATAGAAGAAGGAGGCATCTTAACCACATTTCACATAATGCAACAACATCTCCTCCCCTGGTGTGTGGGCCATGACCCAGTGAACCATGGGAGGCAGATGTGGCAGTGGTGAGGGAAGGTGGCTTTAAAGCCAATATTGTGATCCCTGAAACCCAGGACTAGAGTCTCTGGACCCATCGGGTGTGAAGGGTCTGAGCCTGAGTCAAGCTGGGAGCCGGGTTCAAACCCTGGTGCTTTGCAGTATAGCCATAGCCCTGCTGGACTAAAATAATATGTGGACATCTACCTATCTCATAGATCTGCAAGGGACCCTGAAAGGCCATCAGGTCCAGCCCTCTTCCTTCACTAGCAGGACCAAGTACTGATATTGCCCCAGATCCCCCCGAGTGGCCCCCTCAAGGATTGATCTCAGAACTCTGGGGTTAGCAGCCCAATGCTCAAACCACAGAGCTATCCCTCCCCTGGGCTCATGCTTTGGGAGGCCACCATAAGTATCTCAAGGGCTGACTTTCTTTCCTCTGGCCAGTCCAGTTTTCCCAGGCTGCAGCATCAACGAAGAGCCAGAGCGGCTGCTAGGGAGTCTGGGTGGTTGCACAAAGCAGTGTAGATGCTGGAGGCCCATGCTGGGACTCAGGGTTCAACCAGTCCTAACCTGGGTTACAAATAAGTGTAGATGCTCCAGCCCTAGGTTAACAACCCCACTGGATGCTAGCTTGAGTGCTAATAACCCTGGTCTTACATCACTGTGTAGACACAACCTTTGACTTATCACCAGGGTACAATCTGGAACTGGGGTGCTGCTGTGCTCTCTTAACTCTCCAGCCTGGGCTGTCTCTCACAAGAGTCATAGACAATCAGGGTTGGAAGGGACCTCAGAAGGTATCTAGTCCCACCCACTGCTCAAAGCAGGACCAAACCCCAGCTAAATCCCTAAATGGTCCCCTCAAGGATTGAACTCACAACCCTGGGTTTAGCAGGCCAATGCTCAAACCACTGAGCTATCCCTCCCTCATAGCTCCTTGACTGTGTCAGGACCTCCAGTTCTCCCTGCTTGTTTCCAAGGCTTCTTGCATTTGTGTATAGGCACTGAAGATAACTTGCTGATCATCCTGCTTTCTCGGTATGAGGCAGGAGTCCTCCTCTCTTGCACTCTCCTGCTCGTGCTTCCTCCCGTTTCCCCACTTACCTCAGGGCCTTGGTCTCCTTCCCCCAGTGAACCTAGTTTACTCTTCGTTAGGTGGAGCCCGTCTCTGCCTAGCACTCCTCCTTCTTGGAACACCATCCCATGGTCGAATAATCCAAAGCCGCCTTCTCTCCAACACCACCTGCGTAGCCGTTCATTGACTTCCACAATTCGACGATCCCTACTCAGGCCTTTTCCCTGCATGGGGAGGATGGACAAGAACACCACTTGTGCCTGAAACTCCTTTATCCTTCTTCCCAGAGCCATGTAGTCTGCAGTGATCCACTCAAGGTCATTCTTGGCAGTATCATTGGTGCCCACGTGGAGAAGCAGGAAGGGGTAGCGATCCGAGGGCTTGATGAGTCTCGGCAGTCTCTCCGTCACATCGTGAATCCTAGCTCCTGGCAAGCAGCAGACCTCTTGGTTTTCTCGGCAGGAGCGGCAGATAGATGACTCAGTCCCCCTGAGGGGGGAGTCCCCAACCACCACCACCTGCCTCCTTCTCTTGGGAGTGGTGGTTGTGGAACCCCCATCCCTAGGTCAGTGCATCTTGTGCCTGCTAATCGGTGGAGTCTCCTTCTGCTGCCTTCTCTCAGATGTACCATCTAGTCCATTCTCCGCATTAGTACCTGTGGAAAGAATATGAAAACAGTTGCTCACCTGTATCTCCATTGCTGGTACATGGACGCTCCTCTTTCTTCTTCTGGAGGTCACATACTGCCAAATTTCTTCACCGCCCCTCTCTCCCCACTGCACAGCCTGCTCCGATTCATCAGGACATTGTGCCCGTAGAAGCACATCCTGACGTCTGTCCAGGAAATCTTCATTTTCTCTTATGGAACTCAGGGTCGATACTTGTTGCTCTAGACCTCGAACCTTCTCTTCCAACATGGAGACCAGCTTGCACTTTCTACAGACAAAGTCACTTCTCTCCTGTGGAAGAAAGGCAAACATGGCATAACCTGTGCAGGTTACAGCAGCTGAATGCTCAGCTTCCATAATTTCTTCCTTCTTCTCTAGTGACAAGGAGCAAACCCCTCTGGGCACTGTCATCTCGCAGCTATCAGCATGTGGAGCCCCCCACCCAGCTGGATTGCATGAATGCTCCCAGAGCCACTCACAACTCACACAGAGAAAGGCACCAGCCAAATCCCCCAGTTTCTAGCCGTGCACCCCAGAACTGTACCATCTCGCCCTGGTCAGAAGCCTGACCTGTGTAAGTTTATTACCCAGCCTGCCCCTCCCTCGCTGGGGAGAGGACACACACCAGCCTTTGTAAACCGAGCTGAGATTTCCCCAGCACTTCAATCAAAACTCACTGTTTTAGGTAAAATATAAAACAGGTTTATTAACGGCAGGAAGAGAGATTTCAGTGATTATATGTGGTAGGCACAAAACGTCAGAGATAGTTACCAAAGAAAATAAAAGATAAACTCAGACTTTAAATCTTAATCTTGATTAGACCAACCAGCATTTGGTCAAGCAGTTTTTCTCACCCCACAGGAGGTTACAGGTGGGTAATAATCCTTAATCCGCCGGCTTCCCCTCGAAGCCTGGGCCCAGTCTCCCCCATTCACGTCTTTGTCCTCCCAGCTCTCTTGTTGCTTCCAGCATAGCTGGGGCAGGAGAAAGGCCAAGCCATGATGCCGCTGTCCCCCATTTTATACCCTTGGTCCATGTGCCTGGAAAGCACCAGCCCAGACGCGCCCTAATGGGCTTTGCTGAATCACAGACTTGAGCGATCCCCCGTCGCGTGATGCTTGCGCAGTTCTTACATAACTGTAAATCCCTTGTTTATATCCCCCCCTCCTCCCGCTGATTAATGGTCATTTAACACCTCCCAGGGAGTGGATCCCCTCCTCTGCTGTCACTGGAGAACTGGCAGTGGACAACTCTCAAACTCACAACATATTTCAGTAGCAACCATCCAGAAAATCTCATAAATTCATACGCACTAACTACATATATACTTTCATAAGATGTCTGACATGGAATAGTTTGTATAAAATGTCACTGCCAAATATGAATGATGAAGATGGGAGTTACAGGCTGCTACTTGGAGGTACAGAGTGTTACAGACACTCTTGAGCATCAGCCTCAAATCGGCTGCGGGTGGGTGCAACCCATGCGATACTCTAGAGGAATTTGGGAGGGGAAGCCCATCTACATGGGGGGAATAGACCAGCCAAGCTTCTCCAGGATAACTCCTCTGCAATAACCTCTCCAGAATAGGCCCACAGCAGAGACTGTTTTGGAGTCATTGCTTCTCCAGAATAAGATTTAACCCAGATTTTGTCCCCCCAAGATGTATCTCCAGAAGATCAATACAAGCCCCCAAACATGGCCAGACTTCTAAAAGCAGGTGTCACTGACGTGCTGTCGGGCATCAGCCTCAGGCCGAGCTCATCTGGGGCAGGGTTTCCAAAATCCTTGGCTAGAGGAAAGTGCACAAGTGCACTGGGTCAGGGAATGGAGCCGACGCTGGGCTGCCGTGAGGGTCAGTCTGGAAACCAGCAGCACTGGGACCCCCAAACATCTGCCCCACTGGCTAACGGCGTCGCTTTATTACGTGAGGCTGCTGTGGGGGAAGCTGCAGCCACTAGGTGGAGATGGAGCCAAATAAACAGCCGCTCACCCCAGCCTTGTCCTCCCTGTGCAGATGGCCATCGCCTTCCACAACCAGAGAGTCCTGGACAGGGCCAGCGCAGACCATGCTGAGTTTCTGAGGGAGAAGGTGAGTTAGGAGATGCAGTGTCCTCATCTAGGGGAACCCCAGGGAACGATCCCAGCCAGCCCCACAGGCTGTGGCTTTCTGGAAAGAGATGGGGCCTCATATCAGCTTGTAGGGTGTCTGCAGAGATGGAGACCTCAACCCCAGCACAACGGGGTCCCGATCTCAATCTAGTGATGGAGGGATGTTCCAATTCTTTAGCCATAAGGTCCATTGGTGAAAGAGGGATACATAGTCACCCTTTCTAACAGCCTTGGGTCCCCCTATGTTACCCCTCCTCTCCCACAGTGACCTGCAACACCTGACCAGAGAACCAATCAGGAGACAAAATACTTTCAAATCTGGGTGGAGGGAGCTTGGGTGTGCGTTCTTTGTCTTTGTCTGTTGTCTTTCTGGGCTCTGAGAGTGACCACACGTACCTACAGGCTCTCTAATCTTCTGTTCCAATTTTGTAAGTACAAAGGTAGAAAGGCGGGTTAGTCTTCTAATTGTTTTTCTTTATTTGCAACTGTGTGTCTGGCTGGAAGTATTTTAAATTGTATTTTTTCTGGAGGAGGCTTTTTCTCCATTTTCTATAAGCTAAAAGACCCTGTAATATTCCATCTTGAATTTACAGAGATTATTTCTACTCTTTGTCTTTCATTAAAAAACTTTCTTTTTAAAGACCTAGTTGATTTCTTACCCCTTATGAATGCTAAGGTATTGAGTCTGTACTCACCAAGGACTTGGTGGGAGAGAAAGAGGAGAGGGGGGGAAAGGTAAAGTTCCTTTTTGTGTTAGATTCATGGAGCTTGAATCTGTATTGCCTCTGGGTGAGGGGAAGAGGGGAAGGGTGGAGGTGGAATCCCTCGGTGCTAAGATTCAAGGAGTTTGAATCACTGTCTATCTCTCCAGGATACCCAGGGATGGGGGGGAGAAGGGGGAGGCGAAACCTGATTTCTCTGTGTTTCAAGGAGTTTGAAGCACGGTGATCTCCTAGTGTACCCAGGCGGGAAAGATCTGGGAGGAGGAAAGGAGGGGGAAGGGAAATGGTTTATTTCCCTTTGTTGTGAGACTCAAGGAATTTGGGTCTTGGGGTCCCCAGGGAAGGGGTTTGGGGAGACCAGAGTTTATCGGGCACTCAAAGTCCTGATTGGTGGCAGCTTATCAGTTCTAAGCTGGTAATTAAACGTAGAGGAACGCATGCTGGTACCCCATCTTTGGACGCTACGGTTCAGAGTGGGGATAGAATACCATTACACAGGGCTATGGGGAAGTTGCTGTGTTATAGCCAGAGAGTCCATTGGTGAGCCAGGGTCGCACACCTGCCCCTTCTAACAGCCTTGGACTGCTCCTCTTCCCCTGCTCTCCCACTCAACCCAGGATGGCCTGTCCCAGCGCATGGTCGACTGTGTGACAGTGAATCCGAGCGCAATGGCACAGCAGTTGGAGGAGCAGCGCAGGTCCCTGCTGGGACGGTGTCGGGAGGAGATGAAGGAGCCGGAGGAGACCCTGCTGAAGGCGCTAGAGAAGGAGCTGGCTACAGAGGCCCAGAGCTTCCTGGAGACCTACAGAAGGCGCTATCAGAATCACGCCATCAACCAGGGAGCCATGGACAGAGCCCGCCGAGACCACGCTGATTTTCTGAGGGAGAAGGTGAGTCGTGGATATGGGCTGTGGCACAATCCGGGGGAATCCCAGGGAACCATCCCTGCCAGTCCCATGGGCTGTGGTTTATTGGAAGGCGATGGGACCTCATATCAACTTGCAGAGTGGCTTCAGAGATGGAGACCTCAACCCCAGTACAACGGGGGTCCCGATCTCAATCACAGTGGTGGGGAGATGTGCCTGGTCTGTAGCCAGAAGCTGCATTGGTGAGACAGGGATGCACGTTCGCTCCTTCTCATGGCCTTGGATCCCCCTTCTCTCCCGCTCAATGCAGGACGGCCTGTCCCAGCGCATGGTCGACTGTCTAACAGTGGATCCGGGCGCAATGGCAGAGCAGTTGGTGGAGAAGCGCAGGTCACTGCTGGGGCGGTGCCAGGAGGAAATGAAGAAACCGGAGGAGACTCTGCTGATTGTGCTAGAGGTGGAGCTGACTCGGGAGGCTGAGACCTTGCTTGAGACATACAGAAGGCGCTATCAGTGTCACACCATCAACCAGGGATGCATGGACAGAGCCCGTGCAGACCACGCTGACTTTCTTAGGGAGAAGGTGAGTCTGGGGTGTGGGGGTCTGTGCCCCAGCCAGGGCAACCCCAGGGAACCATCCCTGCCAGTCCCATGGGCTGTGGCCTTTGGTGCAGAAGATGGGAGTTGAAACATCTGGCTCCCAGGGTGGCTGCAGATATGAGTGACTCCTACTCATGCATAATGGGGCCCAGATCTTGGTCAGGGGGGTCAGTGCAGTGTTCGGCACAACAGGGGCCCCAATCTCAGTCACAGGGCTATGGGGAAGTTGCTGTGCTGTAGCCAGAGGGTCCATGGGTGAGAGAGGGTCGCACACCCGCCTCTTCTAACAGCCTTGGACTGCTCCCCCCCGTTCAACGCAGGACGGCCTGTCCCAGCGCATGGTCGACTGTCTAACAGTGGATCCGGGCGCAATGGCAGAGCAGTTCGAGGAGCAGCGCTGGTCACTGCTGGGGCGGTGCCGGGAGGAGATGAACGAGCCGGAGGAGACCCTGCTGACAGCGCTAGAGGCGGAGCTGACTCAGGAGACCCAGACCTTCCTGGAGACCTACAGAAGACGCCATCAGTGTCATGTCATCAACCAGAGAGTCATTGACAGCGCCCGCCGAGACCACACTGACTTTCTGAGGGAGAAGGTGAGTCAGGGGACAGGGTCTGTGCCCCAGCCAGAGGACCCCAGGGAACCATCCCTGCCAATCCCACGGGCTGTGGGTTTTGATGCAGAAGATGGGAGTTGGCAAACCTCTGGCTCCTAGGTGGCTGCAGATATGCGGGACTCCTACCCATGCATAATGGGGCCCAGATCTTGGTTAGGGGGGTCAGTGCAGTGTCCGGCACAACAGGGCCCCAATCTCAGTCACAGGGTGTCATAAACAGATAGCTAAGGGTTAATGTCTCTTTCACCTGTAAAGGGTTAACAAACAGTGACCTGCAACACCTGACCAGAGGACCAATCAGGAGACAAAATACTTTCAAATCTGGGTGGAGGGAAGCTTGGGTGTGCGTTCTTTGTCTTTGTCTGTTGTCTTTCTGGGCTCTGAGAGCGACCACACGTACCTACAGGCTCTCTAATCTTCTGTTCCAATTTTGTAAGTACAAAGGTAGAAAGGCGGGTTAGTCTTCTAATTGTTTTTCTTTATTTGCAACTGTGTGTCTGGCTGGAAGTATTTTAAATTGTATTTTTTCTGGAGGAGGCTTTTTCTCCATTTTCTATAAGCTAAAAGACCCTGTAATATTCCATCTTGAATTTACAGAGATTATTTCTACTCTTTGTCTTTCATTAAAAAACTTTCTTTTTAAAGACCTAGTTGATTTCTTACCCCTTATGAATGCTAAGGTATTGAGTCTGTACTCACCAAGGACTTGGTGGGAGAGAAAGAGGAGAGGGGGGGAAAGGTAAAGTTCCTTTTTGTGTTAGATTCATGGAGCTTGAATCTGTATTGCCTCTGGGTGAGGGGAAGAGGGGAAGGGTGGAGGTGGAATCCCTCGGTGCTAAGATTCAAGGAGTTTGAATCACTGTCTATCTCTCCAGGATACCCAGGGATGGGGGGGAGAAGGGGGAGGCGAAACCTGATTTCTCTGTGTTTCAAGGAGTTTGAAGCACGGTGATCTCCTAGTGTACCCAGGCGGGAAAGATCTGGGAGGAGGAAAGGAGGGGGAAGGGAAATGGTTTATTTCCCTTTGTTGTGAGACTCAAGGAATTTGGGTCTTGGGGTCCCCAGGGAAGGGGTTTGGGGAGACCAGAGTTTATCGGGCACTCAAAGTCCTGATTGGTGGCAGCTTATCAGTTCTAAGCTGGTAATTAAACGTAGAGGAACGCATGCTGGTACCCCATCTTTGGACGCTACGGTTCAGAGTGGGGATAGAATACCATTACACAGGGCTATGGGGAAGTTGCTGTGTTATAGCCAGAGAGTCCATTGGTGAGCCAGGGTCGCACACCTGCCCCTTCTAACAGCCTTGGACTGCTCCTCTTCCCCTGCTCTCCCACTCAACCCAGGATGGCCTGTCCCAGCGCATGGTCGACTGTGTGACAGTGAATCCGAGCGCAATGGCACAGCAGTTGGAGGAGCAGCGCAGGTCCCTGCTGGGACGGTGTCGGGAGGAGATGAAGGAGCCGGAGGAGACCCTGCTGAAGGCGCTAGAGAAGGAGCTGGCTACAGAGGCCCAGAGCTTCCTGGAGACCTACAGAAGGCGCTATCAGAATCACGCCATCAACCAGGGAGCCATGGACAGAGCCCGCCGAGACCACGCTGATTTTCTGAGGGAGAAGGTGAGTCGTGGATATGGGCTGTGGCACAATCCGGGGGAATCCCAGGGAACCATCCCTGCCAGTCCCATGGGCTGTGGTTTATTGGAAGGCGATGGGACCTCATATCAACTTGCAGAGTGGCTTCAGAGTTGGAGACCTCAACCCCAGCACAACGGGGGTCCCGATCTCAATCACAGTGGTGGGGAGATGTGCCTGGTCTGTAGCCAGAAGCTGCACTGGTGAGACAGGGATGCACATTCGCTCCTTCTCATGGCCTTGGATCCCCCTCCTCTCCCGCTCAACGCAGGATGGCCTGTCCCAGCGCATGGTCGACTGTCTGAAGATGGATCCGGGTGCAATGGCAGAGCAGTTCGAAGAGCAGCTCAGGTCACTGCTGGGGCGGTGCCAGGAGGAGATGAAGGAGCCGGAGAAGGAGACTCTGCTGATGGCACTAGAGAAGGAGCTGACTCAGAAGGCCAAGACCTTCCTGGAGACCTACAGAGAGCGCCATGAGTGTCACACCATCAACCAGAGTGTCATGGACAGAGCCCACACAGACCACACTGCCTTTCTGAAGGAGAAAGTGAGTGACAGCAGCTGCACCCCAGTACCAGGGGAACCCCAGGGAAATATCCCTGCCAGCCCCACAGGCTGTGGTTTATTGGAAGGAGATGGGACCTCATCTCACCTTGTAAGGTGGCTGTAGAGATGGGAGACCCCAAGCCCAGCACAATGGGGACCCTGATCTCAGTCACAGTGGTGGGGGATGTTCCTGGTCTGTAGCCAGAAGCTGCATTAGTTAGACAGGGATGCGCACTCACCCCTTCTCATGGCCTTGGGACCCCCTACTGTCCCCCTCCTGTGCCGCTGAATGCAGGACGGCCTGTCCCAGCGCATGGTCGACTGTCTGACGGTGGATCCTGGCTCAATGGTGAAGCAGTTGGCGGAGCAGCGCAGGTCACTGCTGGGGCGGTGCCGAGAGGAGATGAAGGAGCCGGAGGAGACCCTGCTGACGGCGCTAGGGGAGGAGCTGACTCGAGAGGCTGAGACCTTCCTGGAGACCTACACAAGGCGCTATCAGTGTCACGCCTTCAACCAGAGAGTCATGGACAGAGCCCGCGAAGACCACACTGAGTTTCTGAAGGAGAAGGTGAGTGACAGGGGTTGTGGCCCCAGCCAGGGAAACCCCACAGAACGATTCTGGTCAGCCCCACGGGCTGTGGTTTGTTGGAAGGAGATGGGACCTCATGTCAGCTTGTAGGGTGGCTTTAAAGGTGGGACACCAATCCCAGCACAATGGGAGCCCCAATCTCAATCACAGGGGTGTGAGGATGTTGCTGTGTTGTAGCCAGAAGGTCCATTGGTGAGAGAGGGATGCACACTCACCCCTTTTAACCTCCTTTGCCCCTCCCTTCTGTCCCTGTCCTCTCTCATTCAACGCAGGACGGCCTGTCCCAGTGCATGGTCGACTGTCTGAAAGCGGGTCCCAGCGCTATGGCGGAGCAGTTTGTGAAGCAGCGCAGGTCATTGCTGGAGCGGTGCCAGAAGGAGATGAAGGAACCAGAGAAGAAGACTCTGCTGAAGGCGCTAGAGAAGGAACTGACTGGGAAGGCCAAGACCTTCCTGGAGACCTACAGAAAGCGCTATGAGTGTCACACCATCAACCAGAGTGTCATGGACAGAGCCCGCCAACACCATACTCTCTTTCTGAAGAAGAAGGTGAGTGACAGCGGGTGTGGCCCCATCCAGGGGAACGCTAGAGAACTATCCCTGCCAGCCCCACATACTGTGGTTTTATGGAAGGAGATGCGACTTCATATCAGATTTTGAGATAGCTGCAGAGATGGGAGACCCCAACCCCAGCACAACGGGGTCCCCGATCTCAGTCACAGGGTTATGGGGAAGTTGCTGTGCTGTAGCCAGAGGATCCATGGGTAAGAAAGGGATACACAGTCGCTCCTTCTAACAGCCTTTGCCCTCTCCTCTTGCCTTCCTTTCCCGCTCAACGCAGCACGGCCTGTCCCAGCGCATGGTTGACTGTCTGAAGGTGGATCCGAGCGCAATGGAAGTGCAGTTGGTGGAGCAGCGCAGGTCACTGCTGGGGTGGTGCCAGAAGGCGATGAAGGAGCCAGAGGAGACCCTGCTGACGGCGCTAGAGGAGGAGCTGACTCGGGAGGCTGAGACCTTCCTGGAGACCTACACAAGGCGCTATCAGTGTCACGCCTTCAACCAGAGAGTCATGCACAGAGCCCGCCAAGACTACGCTGTGTTTCTGAATAAGTCGGTGAGTGATGGCAGGTGTGGCCCCAGCCGGGGAACCCCAGAGAAACAGCCTGGTCACCCCTATGGGTTTCAAGGTTTTGGGTAGATGATGGGAATTAATATGTCTGGTTCCCAGGGTGGGTGCAGAGATGAGAGACTCCAAGCCCAGCAGAACAGGAGAGGGGCCTGACTCAGCAGTGGGGGTGTATGTGCATTGCCCAGTGTAATGTGAGCCCCAATCTTGGTCGGGGTCTTTGCAGCACTTGCCACATCTAATCTTTGCTGTTTCCTCTCCCAGAATATGTTTGACTCCTCTCAGGAGCTTATGGCACAGCTCAGGCAGTTGCTGAAGCGGTGCCGAGAAGAAATGCTGCCGGTGACAGAGCCCCCGCTGATGGTCCCGGATGCAGCTCTGAAGTGGGAGAAAGAGGACCTGCTGAGGGAGCTGGAGGCAGAGCTGACGCGGATGGCTGAGCCTGTCAAGGAGGCTAATGGGAAGTGCATGGAGGTGGCGAAAGAAGTGGTCACCACAGCTGGTGTTGGGGCCATCGCACTTGGTGTCGTGGTTGTTAGTGCGGCAGTCGCTCCAGCTGCTGGTGTGGTGGCTCTCGCAGCTGTTGGTGTGGGGGTCGTCGCAACTGCCTGGACTATTTTCAGCTAGTATAACTGAGGGAACAGCTATTGCTGCTGGTGCGGGCGGCATAGCTGGGATTTGGTCAGGCTTGGGCGAGGGTGAGAGAGTTAGTGGATATGAACAGGGCTGAGGCCACTGCCAGTCAAGGGGAGGAGGGGGACAGGACAGAGGAGCAGAGGTGGCCCTAGGTATTTTGCCGCCCCAGGCATGGCAGGCAGGCTGCCTTCAGCGGCTTGCCTGCAGGAGGTCCCCGGTCC